>NW_024704755.1:14562696-14865536 GCF_018977255.1 Callorhinchus milii | reverse complement strand
ATCTATCCAATTTGAATCTGCTTCCGCTGTTTCCCTGCTGAGTCTGTATGTTTGCTACTCGCTCACTGAAATAGCATTCCCGCAGATTTGTGTTGAATTTAACCCCACAACCTCCTTCAATCGCAGGCCATGTCCTCTGGTTCTATTGATGACGCACTTTGGTGGAGTCCCTTGGTGATGGCTGATCCTTTTTATACAGTCGTTACCTGACCAATCATGATCGAGAAGATGAAGACTCCAATGAAGTAGTTGATAAGTTGAAAGAGAAGTTCAAACACTGTTTTGGGGTCTGGTAATCCTCCGATTGTAATCAGGGTCTTCACAGCCCAGTAATAGCACCGAATGTAGCTGTGGGAGAGAAAAAACCACAAACCTCTGCCGTTGTCCTGGCCAACATCCCCCCAAATAAAATTGGTCGCTTAATCCATGACTGTTTGTGGGACGCTGCTGTGTGCAAACTGGCTGCCACGTTTCGCCCACAAAATGCAGTCAATCCATTTTACAGTAAATTCCGTGAAGCGCTTTGAGGCGTCTCAACAAAGAAATAAGGCGTATGTCAAATGCAAGGATTATTATAAAGTACTCGAAAGCAGAGAATGAAAGCTCACAAATCACATCCACTTAAACATTTTAAAAGTAAAATAAACCAATGAACTTAAAACAATGCAGACAATGAATTTCGGTGGGGGGTGGTGACGCGTGCAGAAAAAAATGCACACTTAGGGGTACGCTTGCCACCAACACAGGGAAAGTTCCCTGAGTCTGGAATGGAATACACCCTCTCTCCCTGGAAGGACACAACTTGCTTACTTAACTTTGGAGAGTATTAGGCAATAGGTTTCCAAGAGCCAAGGCTTGGGATCCCCAGAATCTGAATTGGGGATAAATACTGATAAACCTTGCATTTGATATAGTGCCTTATCACGTCGTTGAGACATCTCAAAGTACTTCACAGAATATATTGTAAAGTGGGTTGACTGTGTATAAAGCCAGAATTTAACCAGCTAAAAACTCTCTTCCCCAAAAGGCTGTGGATGCTGGATCAATTACAAATTTCAAGACTGAGATGGATAGATGGATGTCAGGTCCGGGTATCAAGGGATATGGGGCAAAGGCGGGTAAATGGAGTTGAGGTACAGATCAGCCATGATCTTATAGAATGGCGGAACAGAATCAAAGGGCTGAGTGGACTACTCCTGTTCCTATGTTCCTAAAAATGTAGTTTGCCATTGAAAGCACTGTGACAAGCTTCGTGCTGTGTGTCTAAGGAGGACCACCCCAGCTGTTAGGACTGTTAGGCTAGAGACAAGGGGAAGATCAGTATTCCTATGAAACTATTTTATGTTATGAAACAATCAGATTTAAACATTGGTGCTGCAAAGTATTCCCAGGACTCAACATAACCGGATTCTTACAGAGCTACATGAACTTTCTATATTATTCTGTCAGATGTCTTGCAGCCAGCCAGACACATATACTGGAGTTAGTAAAGTTTACATTAACGAGGTTGGGAAATGAAGAAGATGTGATGTGACAAGCAGCCTGCAAGGGAAACATCAAGAAATCATTACCTGTTTCCCTCACCATCATAGACCCAATCGTTAGCTCCAATCCCCTCATAGTCAGACGCCCAATAGTACAAACAAGCATTTATATGGAGGCTGTAGAGTAAGTACGCTGTGGTTCTTATTACCCTATAAAACACAAGGCGTGTGTTAAAATTCAACCTTAAAACAAATACTTTTCAAATAAATACTGAGAGATTTATTGAATTATTCTGGCCAATGAAGATCAGAACGCAAAGCTGCAAAAACCCATGACTTGTTTATACTGTTATGAAGTATTTGTAGAGTGGCTCGAGAGTGGCAAGCAAGGGGTCCACGTCTCAATTGTTCTCCCAGGAATTGCCCACAGCACCACTCACTAGTATTGATTATTTTATGTTTGATGTTGTTGGGGAATCCAAAACCAGAGGGATAAATATAAGCTAACAGTAGTATCTAATAGGGAGTTTAGTAGGAACTTCTTCACACAGAGAGCGATGAAAATGTTGAAGTTGTGGTTGGAAATAAATAGCTTCAATCTATTTAAGAGAAAACTTGATGCATATATAAAGGAGGAAGGGAATTGAGGGTTATGAATGAATCTTATGACATATAAACAGCAGCATGGGCCAACATATTACTCTATGTAACCGGGTCACCCAGCCTGCTCTTTCATAACACTGAAAGGAATGATCCATTATACATTTTAGTGGATCCCGAATCAACTGTCGAAGTGTGTGTACGTGTTTTTAACTGCAGTGATTCGAAGCAATGTGCTCATGAAACCATCCTCTCACCAATGAGGTCCAGTGGAATTTGCTCTCAGGTAATGCGGCACAATCCAGATTTATCCTCTGTTATTTGAAGCAACTCAATGCAAATGAGCAGTAAAAACTGGGCAACAACAGGAGTTGGATGTCTATGAGAGTTGGTATCTTAATATGCGGGTCTGTGTGTCCTGGGTCACGTGTGGTTACTGCTGTGTCCATAATAACTCAATAATGAAGTGCACTCGTGGTTTTATCATCAAATTGAAAGCTGATTTGAACCACAGTATAAACGCTTGCTTTGTGAAGCCGATTCAGTCTCCGCCTAGAAAGTGGACTGCTCAAGAGTATTTAAGTGACTGTTCCTACAGAGTGATATGCTGCCTGTGTAGGAGAGAGTCAGTCACCAGGATTTAGTAGGAAAATGAAGTCAAGATTCGCTGTTTTATAAATTCTTTGAATCTTGCAATTAATGTCACTCTGTGCCCCAAACGTCACAGTGACAAGGTATCAGTCTGTCTGGGTTTTCCTGTGCTTTGTGCACACTCCACCTTACTAAGCCAGTCCAGAACCGATGGGAAACACGCCATATAAACGTAATTTTGTTGTTGTTATTATTGCTACACTTTTTTTCCGTTTCAAGTATCTATCCAATTCCCTTTTGAAAGTTATTATTGTTTGCATCACTTAGATACACAGAGCACATCAGGGCTCAACAACATATCATTGAATCCAATGTTATGACTAACGTGGAATGAGATGAGTTTAATCAAAGCAAGATAACATTATGTTACAAAAACGCAAAATACTGCGGATGCTGGAAATCTGAAACAAAGACAGAAGTCGCTGGGAACACTCAGCGGGTCAGGCAGTATCTATGGAGAAAGGAAAGTGAGTTAACGTTTCAGGTCTGAAACGTTGACTCACTTTCCTCTCTAACATTAGGTTACATTGTATGATCCAGATAGTTACCTGTAGATATAAGCCTTGCTCATAATTGATTCAAGTCGGTCATTAAATTCAAGGAAGGTCAAGTACTGTTAAGAACATTAACCACATATTAGTTCAGTCACATGTCATTGTATATACTCAATATTAACTCAATAACACACTACGTTTCATTACTCTTCATTACTGTTCACTACATTTGCATTTCATCCATGAATATACAGTCAATTCACTTCACAGTATATTCTGTGAAGCGCTTTCAGACATCTCGACGATGTGATAAAGCGCTGTATCAAATGAAATGATTATTATTATTACTATAATTACCAAACCAGCTCAATTTAACATTACGCAACACCCAGTACTAATATATGTAAAATTCATGTGTTTGGTGAATCGTTGTGCTCAACAAGGTGACTTAAACCAGGGTTAACTGGCCGAATACTTTTCTGTTTTTAGTGTCAACCATTCCCAGGTCAGATTCAGCACAGACTGGATACAGAGTAAGGTTCCTTCTAGTCTGCACCAATACTATGCAAACGCCTTGCTCGTCGGCCTCCACAACTCTGCCCCTCCATAGGCTGCAGATAATCCAGAACTCTGCAGCCTGCGTCCTCTCCCGCACCAGGCTCCATAACCCTATCAATATGACGATTGAGCCTACTCTGAGAAGAACGCTCCCTCCTGTACCGGGCTGCCGCGTTCGCCCACAAATATACAGTCAATTCACTTTACAGTGTGTTTTGTGAAGCGCTTTGGGACGTCCTCCTGACGTGAAAAGCGCTATATCAAATGCAAGGATTATTATTATTATTATTATCAGTCGCGAACTCAGTAACGCAATTAAATCCAGTGCCGTAACTGGTGAGTAGTGGTTTCTTTCACAGCATTATTAGATTTTTGCCTCATTCCTGCTTTACGATGTATCCTGATAACCTGATAAAAAGCCCTGAAGCCAACCAAGTCGAGGGCCCCATCTGGTGTCAGAACTGAGAATCTCCTTGTAAATGAGAATCTGAGAACAGCTCGAGGTGGGAAATTAACTCTTATTTCAGAGCTTGTGGAGAGAGTAATTATATATTCCTGAAGGAAGATCAGAACTATTCCACGTTAGTGACCGGTCTCTCCAGCCTGTTAGATTTGCTGACAAAACTAAATTGGCCAGAGTCAGGGTAGGGGTCAAAATATGCATCTGATCATGATTGGAGTACTTAAGAAAATGAGTTATTCATTCCTGAAGATGATACCCCCTGATACCAACTCAGTGTCCACCAGATTTTCTGCCATCTTACTTTGTGCCTGGAAGATATACACTGAAAAACAACTTGCATTTATATAAACCCTTCACGTGGGCTAGCGTCATGGAACACTTAACAGCAATATGACTTGACCCTGAGCCAGAAAGGGGAGGGGAGGTGACCGAAGGCACGGTCGAAGAGGAACATCTCAAGGTGTGATTTGATGATGGGCGGGGGAAGGGGAAAGATGGAAAGATTGAAGCAAGGTGTTCCTGAGTGGCTGAAAGCACAGCCCCAATTGTGAAGCGGAGGGGACAAGGGATGTACAGGAGACCTGTGTTAGCTGAGTGTAGAGGAGAAGGGTGTGGGCAGACTGGAGAGGTAGGGAGGTGCCAGGGCATGAAGAGATTTGAAAGTAGGAGTGAAGATCTTGAAATCAATTCATTCTGCAAAGGAAGACAGTGGAGTCTGGGGAGAATTAGGGTGATGGGGGTACGGAGCCTGGTATGGATGAGGACAAGGACGGCAGAGTTTTGAATCATTTGGACCTTGTCAACAGTGGATCTGGGCAGACTCCCCAGTGAGGAGGGCATTGAAAACATTGAGACAGAAGGTGACTAAGGCATGAATGAGAATTTCAGCAGCATTTGAAGTAAGATGGGGGCAAAATAAAAGAGCATTCAAAATACTCAGTATAAAAGCAGTCCTTTTCTGGAACTAGTATCAGGTTAGCTCACCAACACGTCATTAAATGCAATGTGTAACTAGCATGGATGAGCTGAGAAAGAACAAAAACGTCAAACTCACCTTCAAGCATCGCACAAACCGCAATGCAGGATAAACACCCAATTTAATGTAGAGGATTTCCACAGGAATGAGGCTCACCAAATCCATCTAGAAATGGAATCACAACATGTGCAATCAGATTTTCTCTTCCTTGTTCTGCTTCCCCCTGCGCCCTCTCAGCTTGTTTCAAATCACCATAAATGCTTATAATTTGATCATCCAGCACAAGGCACTGATGAACTGGGAATGGGTGTAGTAGATTATTTAACCTATTTAAATGTAAGATGGCAGGTGTACTTACATGTTACGCTTTATCTAATACAAAAGAAATAGCCGAATTCCCTCATTAGCTGCAAGTGCATTCTAATCATGGACTACTCTTAGATGTCTTAGAAGACGTGATGAGCACTATATCAAATGCAAGGAGTATTATTATTTATTATTAGTGTCAGCATTGACTGTATGAGTTCCAAGTCCCAAGGCTTGAACCCATCAACCTTCTGACTCAGTGGGGAAAGTGTTACTCTCTGAGCCAGGCCGACAAACAAAATGTAACTTGAACCAAGATGACTTCAGGAGTCATCAGAATGCCTTTTTTGAGGCTGAAGTAAATGGTGAGCTGTACAACCATTCTTTTTTGGTCCCAGAAAATTGCTACATGGATAATTAGGTTTCAGAATGAGCTAAAGTTAGTAGCTGGACCCTGTTGAGGACTTCAGATTGGAGTTGGACAATGTTCACAAGCTGGAAATCCAGTTGGACGGAACAACAACAACAACTTGCATTTATATGGTGCCCTTCACATAGGGCAGTGTTTCGAATCACTCAGCAACCCACGAGTTTCCGTTGCCATCTCAGCTGGTGGGGTAATTTACTCGCAGATAAACACAAGAAAATTGGAGCTTTCTAGCATCATACATCTCAATTTTTTTCATATTTTTATATTTTTGTATGAAATCTTTGTCACTGATGCCTGAATCATAATATAATCCTTGCAGTTGACGTGGGTGTCTTATCATGAGGTCAAGATGCTTCAAAAGTTATTGTGAATTGTAGTAACTGTGTACTTGTAGCAATAGTTGCCCTTTCTTCTAAATGCTAATCCATCTCACTATGTCTACGCTTGATGTAGATACATAAGAGAACACAGCTAACAAGTCCTGATAGAAACGACAAAAGAAAAAGATGAGAATCGTTAACCTGAGTGTGGGTGGAGGCTAAGATTTAAAGCGCTTTAAACAGGAATAAATGCAATTATAAAATGAAACCCATTCAGTCTGACATGTAGAATAGCTTACCTTGAATTTTTCTGTTTTCATATAATTTGCTCTCATAGCCTTTTGGTCTGTCTGAAATACACAGATACCAATTGCATTAATAACTAGGCATATATAGTCGTACTACCCCTATTAACTGAACCTCCAGATACTTACATGTACAAACCAATATTGCACCAGTGCCTCTGGCCAAGGTCCTGATGTCAATCAACAACAACAACAAATTACATTACTGAGCTGGGGGTTGGGATCAGGATGGGTGGAGGGCAGGGAGGGCTATTTTGAATGGGAGTGCAGCATGCATTAGGCAGGTAGATTCCTTTGGTTTTCTGGCCCTTTGCCTCTGACTGGGACTCTTATCTGTCACTGTTGAATGTCACAGACTCTCTAACCCTGTAAATAAGGCTCGAATTCTCTTACCATCGAGGAATCCAGCAAACCTTTGGATTGAGTACTGGTTATTGGAGACATTGGACCTTCTCAATGGGGATGGGATGCTATCGTGACTTGTCCTTGCGAGAAATAATAAATTGCAGCATAGGAGGAGGCCATTTGGACCATCTGATGCTATCTGATTATTAAGGGAAGGCATGCGTGAGGCACCTAAAGCTAAAATAATAATGATAATAATCCTTACATTTGATACAGTGTGTTATCACGTCATCAAGATGTCTCAAAGCACTTCACAGAATATACTGTAAAGTGTTGTTGTATTTTATGACAAACAGTTGTGCACAAAAAAACATGGAGTGAGTGACCAATTTTATTTGAGGGATTGTTGGCCAGGACATAGGGAGAGAGAATAGTTATAATAATAATTGTTGCATTTGATAGAACGCCTCGTCTCCAAGTGCTTCACATGATATACTGTAAAGTGAATTGACTTTACAACATATAAAGAGTGCCATGGAATCTTTAAGGTTTACCCAAACAGGTAGACGGGAGCTCGGTTTAATGTCTCAACTGAAGGACAGCACCTCCGACAATTCAGTGCTCACCAACCACCACACTGGAGTATCAGTTTAGACGAGTTGGGACTTGAAACCACATCCTTCTGACTCAAAGGCTACCACTGAGCCAAACTGACATTTCAATCCCTCTGATGGAACAACTTAACGCAGCTCCTAGCTCCATATTTACAGATGGTAACTTTGGATGTCAGGTAGAATATTGATTTTAAATCTTCAAGCCCAACACTGGACACTGCACACTACTGAAGGTAACTGAGCAAATGTTTCTCTTCTGTTCAGGTGTAACTCGAAATGACTACTCACTATAATGTCTCCTCCTTCTACGAACTGGAGCCGTGATTGGAACACAGCCATATCGAGCAGGTAGATCAGATCGCAGAAGTAATCCATCATCAGCCACAGATGCACATTGTTGGGTGTTTGATAAGGAAAGGTGCAGCGCACGGGGATCAGCCAGATGTTCCAATTCCAGGCAAACATCACGCAGGACAACCATATCACGTACAGCATGTCTGTTGTGGGAGACAGCAATCACTGAGTTTACATGTAAATGGATCAGTACGTAATACAGCATAGCTAACACAGTAAGTCAATCAACGTTGATTACAGGACATAACACAGCACAGCTAAATAATGTGATTGATACAAATTAGTGTGTATTATGCTACAACAAATATCTACATCAACACTGGTTGTTGCACCACACAGCTAATAGAAACAGATTAATGCTACATAATATGCATTATAATCATTATAATGGCTAATACATTAACAGGGTTGAGGCTTGTTGTATTGGTAATATAGAAGCCAATCAAGATTGATTACTGTTGCTTTAATACCAACACATCCAAGATCAGCACAACAACAATACTCAATGATAAATATTCTTCTAAACTGGAAACGAAGCACTTGATCCCTATAAATTACTTAGCTGTAACCCCGAATGTCAGAACTGAGAGGAAAATGCTAATGGTGACAAATCAAGGTTTACACAGACAGAGCTGGACCTCATCATTGCAGAAACTGGATCATTTTTGGATCAAACCTTAAGGCAGGTAGAGAAACCTGAGCCGTGTCTGAACAGTTTGATCGAGTTTCTTGAAACACAGACTTCAGAAGCTGGTTCATTGTTATGAAGAAAGGAGAAGATCCCATTCAAATACAACCACGAAGAGCAAAGAGGACCCCAGGTAGTCAATATGCAAGCCATGAGTTAGCCAACTCTTCTCCACGGAGATGATAAAAGACTTCTCTGAGACCTTTAGGTGGCATATTCGTCAAGTAATTCTGGCAAGTAGCTTCCCACACTTTGTGCATCAAAGTGCTCTACACAAATACCATTATTGCAATACAAAATGCATATGGTATTTACTAATTGGTGCAAAAACAATGCTAGGAAACAGATACATCTTTATATCGATGCTATTTGATGTTGATAAAGGTGGTGTTTTCTCTCCAAGGATGAGTTTGGATGAAGAGAGATTACCAGCAGCATCACCAGCACAGCATCAGCCATCAATCGTGCTAACGAAAACACCATGACTAACAGCAACCATTACCAGGAGTACCACTAACCGAGGTATCACACAGGAAATCTGACACTTGCACCAACGCAACACGTTATCACCAAGTGAACACTTACCTGACACAAAGGACGTAGCAGTCCTAGGAGAGGAATGCAAATTGGCTGGACCCATTGCAGGTCAAAAGCTTAGTTTAAGGCACATACATCGGTATGGAGGATGGTGGCAACACATTTAACAGAAGGTTATAAGTGCAACAGCAGCTCACACGAGATGCAAGATTGCACAATAAAGCTTATTGCATTATCTCTAGGTCACATGCAGGAGGATCTTCAAGGGGCCATCCTTGAGATGTTTGATGTCCTGGACTGTCTATAGTTCAGTCCATTATGAGATTACTCACACAGGGGGCTGCTGATGCAATCTTATATCAATATCAATGTTTGCTCATTACAGGACACGTAGAAATGCTGAACTCTCCGACTGAGATAGTCTAAAGATTTTTTTACTTGACGCCAGCATTAGAAAGCGCCACCAGTAAATCCATCATCAACACAACCCACAACATGGTGTTGATGCGACGCCCCCATCCCAATCCTTTTTCCGCTGATACTCCTACAACAGGAGATTCAAGATCAGAAATACCTCGGCCTCCAGTGACAAGGATCTCAAGGAGCAAATCCACAAAATACAAGATAAAATTAGAATTAACAAGATGAAAAACAAGGGCACACATTTCAGTACAGCTTTGCAAATACATCATGGAGTCCTGTAGCTTAGTGGTTAGAGCACTCGCCTTGCAAGCGAGACACCTGGGTTCAATTCCCGGCAGGGCGAAACCTTGGGCAAGTTTCCTTACTGCACACACCTGATAATAGTCCCTCCAAAAAACAAAACAATAATAAGTTGGACATTTTCATTCCACAACTGTTTGTGGGACACTGCTGTGCGCAATTAGCTGCTGCGTTTCGCCCAGAAATATATGGTCAATTCACTTTACAGCATATTCTGTGAAGCGCTTTGGGACATCTAAAAGATATGAAAAGCGCTATATCAAATGCAAGGATTATTATTATTATTATTATTGAGGCATCTGCCCATCGATCACTTGCCCACATAAGAAGAGAGTAACTAAGAGGCACAGCAGATCAACGTTTCACCTACAAAATATACAGTCAATTCACTTTACAGTACATTCTGTGAAGCGCTTTGAGATGTCCCGAAGACCTGATAAAGCGCTATATCAAATGCAAAGATTATTATTATGTTTATATAACATTATACACCTCACAGAGTAGGAGCGGGATCAACAAGCAATGATATTCTACACAGCATACGAATGTTAGGACTTTATATGTGGCTAAAGATGTAGACAGAGGGATGTTACCAGGGATATACTTAATTGTGAAGGAAAACTGTTCCTGAAAAGACAACTATAAGTTGAAAGAAAAGAAACAAAAAACTAAACCAAAAGCAGTCTGGGCATTTAGCAAGTCCAGGTAAGTACTGCCAAGGTACGGATCCCGTGATGGAAAAGCCTTATGTCCTCCGACGTGAAACTCGCTACACGAATGTAATTTTTTTGTTGTTATTGTTAGAAATGATGTAGTGATGTTTTGATGGAAAGTGAATGTGACACTGAGCGTAGGCAGCCGAGAGTCGGCGCCGGGCAGGAGAGTCGGCGCGCCGGGCAGGAGAGTCGGCGCCGGGCAGGGAGAGTCGGCGCCGGGCAGGGAGAGTCGGCGCAGGGCAGCGAGAGTCGGCGCCGGGCAGCGAGAGTCGGCGCCGGGCAGCGAGAGTCGGCGCCGGGCAGCGAGAGTCGGCGCGGGGCAGCGAGAGTCGGCGCGGGGCAGCGAGAGTCGGCGCCGGGCAGCGAGAGTCGGCGCAGGGCAGCGAGAGTCGGCGCAGGGCAGCGAGAGTCGGCGCAGGGCAGCGAGAGTCGGCATCGGGCAGGGAGAGTCGGCGCCGGGCAGCGAGAGTCGGCGCGGGGCAGCGAGAGTCGGCGCGGGGCAGCGAGAGTCGGCGCTGGGCAGCGAGAGTCGGCGCAGGGCAGAGAGAGTCGGTGCGGGGCAGCGAGAGTCGGCGCCGGGCAGCGAGAGTCGGCGCCGGGCAGCGAGAGTCGGCGCCGGGCAGCGAGAGTCGGCGCGGGGCAGAGAGAGTCGGTGCGGGGCAGCGAGAGTCGGCGCCGGGCAAACCGGGCGTCACCCCGACATCTGAACAGGTTACGGCGCAGCGGCCGAGGGGGCGGCCCGGCCACCACCACCGCCACCACAACAACAACAACAACTTGCCTTTACATAGCGCCCCTCACACAGGGTTAGCGCCCCAGAGCGCTCGATGAGGGAGGGCAGGAGGGAGACGGCACAGGAGGGGTGGGTGGGTGGTGTGGTGGAGGGTGGGTGGTGGGTTGTGGTGGGGGGTGGGGTGGGTGGGGGGGGGTGGGGTGTGGTGGGGGGGGGTGGGGGTGTGGTGGGGTGTGGTGGAGGGGGGGGGGGGGGAGTGGATGGTGTAATAACTCTGGACGCAGAGATAGCAGCGCAGGTATATAAGAAAAAGGGGGTCCACACAGCAGAGGGCAAAAACCTGAGGGAGGGGGCGATACTGAACGGAGCAACTGTGCTCTCCATCTCCCCTCCCACTGCCCCTCTCCCACTGCCCTTTCTTCCCTCCCTGTCCTCTCCCTCTCTCTCCATCTCCCTCCCTGGTCCCCTCTCCTTCCCCTACTTCTCCCCTTTCTCTCTCTCTCCCCCCACCCCACCCCTTCCCCCACCCCCCCCCCTTCTCCTTCCCCCCCCCACCCCTCTCCTTCCTCCCCCTTTTCCATCCCCCCTTCTCCTTCCCTCCCCACCTCCCTTTTCTCCTTCCCTCCCTTCTCCTCCTGCTCTCTCCCCTGCAGTGCTACCTTCTCTCTCTCTCTCTTTCTCCTCCTCCCTTTGGCCGCTCCCCTACTCCCTGGTGGGTGGGGGGGGGGGGTGGGGGGGGTAACACGAGCCGGAGCCGCCCACCCCGTCTCTGGGTTCACAATAAAGAAAACTTACCGACACTTAACGCGCAGAACATCTGTCGGTCTCACTCTCTCACTCACTCCCTCCCTCTCCGCAGCTCAGCTCTGGGCGACAGCGCAGACACAGTCACTCTCTCACACACACACTCACAGCTGATCTCACTCACTCACTCACTCACTCAGACGCTCGCTCAGCGCATGCGCAGCCGCTGGGGGGATACATTTTTTTGTGAATGACACGAAGGCCCGCCCCCACCCGGCCGCCGACCAATCAGCGACCGGGGCCATGGCGTCAGGGGCGTGGCCCAGGGCGTCGGGGGCGGGGTCACTGCGTCGGGGGGCGGGGCCTTGCCGTCAGGGGGCGGGGCCACGGGAGCAACTGCGTTCAAGTTTCATGAATCGGGAATACATTGATCAAAGTGAAAGGTGATCGATATAATGTGACTGTGTCGATATATATATATATATATATTTGCATATATATACATATATACGTATATAGTCTGATATTTCATATAGCGCCATTAACACATCTCACAACGCTACACAGGATATTACTGTAAAGTGTAGTGACTGTGTATTTATAGGCGAACGCGGCAACTAATTTGCGCACCGCAATGGCCCACAGACAGCCCGTGGAGTGACTGACCAATTATATCTGGGGGATTGTCGGCCAGAAAAAAATAAGCTGATTTGGAAAAACAGGAGCAGCGGCACAGACAGGATGGACTCGGTGATAATAATAATCCTTCCATTTTATATACAGCCTTTCACGTCTGTAGGATGTCTTACAGCACTTCACAGGGTATACTCTAAAGGGGAGTGACTGTATTTTGTGGGCAATCACACACAACAATATCCCACAGACAGCCATGAAGTGAATGACCAATTATATTTGGGGAATTGTTGGTCAGGACATCGGGAGAAACTCTCTTCTCTTTTTGAATAGCGCCGTGGGATCTTTAACATCCACCTGAACAGGCAGACAGGACCTCGGCTTAACGTATCTTCCAAAGGACAGCGCGTCCGACAATGCAGCGCTCCCCCAACTCTGCACTGGAGGATCAAACCTCGACTGTGAGCTCCAAGTCCAGATATTATTAGGAGGAGCAATCCCACAGGGCTGAGAACCTGATTTTTTTTGTTCTCGTTTGCCAGGTGACTGGAGTTGTGTGATACTGTAACGTGTATATCAGATTCACTGCAGAGAAGGGCACCATTTGTTGAAAAGCTCTGACCAGCCTTTCAGCAGTAAAACACCCGAAAAGGAAATTCTTCTTTAAAGGAACACTTGTCCCTAAAAGGAACTTATTGTCATAACAGGTTTTCTTTACAATACCTTATATGCCATGGCATTTCTTGCACGTCATATATTCTCTATTTCCCCCCAAATGATCAAACTAATTTTAGGACCTAAAGGCTCCAGTCAAACACCACCGTAAACCAATGCTTACTGTTGCTCTTGTTCGGGTTAAATAGTTTTTGAACTTCGAGAGACATACATCGTATAATCAATTTAATTGTTAATCATCGCTGGCAAAAAGCATAGTTGAAGACAGTAAATATATTCGGCACAGCAATAGTTCACTACAATAAACTCTCGCAATGTTAGCTCTAAGCAGTACGGTATCTGCAGTGAGAACTTAATGAGACCCAAAACAGTAATCCATGAAGGCTAATGTTACATTCCCAATAACAATGGAACGATTCCTCAGGCTTCTGCTCTGCAAATGAAGTGGGTTAGGTATCACTATCAGTCATGTGCTCATTACAAGCACAAGACGGAGTGAGTGTGTGTATGTATGTGTACAGTGTTATTATCCTGGTTATGGATTAGATTATGAGGATCTGCACTCTACCCTTTTCTTTAATTCACTTAATGCTGTGATATCACATTACACACACTTGCCTCTCTGCTACTCTCACTCGACATGGCAGACTGAGTGTGGCCTGATTTGCTTTCTTGCTATGGGTGGATTGTGGGCATAAGGAAACAGAGGACCTGAAACACAACGGGTGCTGTTCCAATCTATCCTGTGTTCCTCCAGAGAGGGCTTGCTGAGTTTCATTTCTTCTCTTCAAGTCTCTTGTTGGAGGGGAGACATCTTGCATCAGAATTCTGCAGCTCAATGAAACCATGTAACATGGAAGGTATTCTCACTGGGAGGGGATTCCGTGTTTCTCCTGTGTTCCCACATGCTCATGGGATGTGGGATTAAACACTTGTTTACAGTAAGATAGTACATATGTTAGTGAGTCTTATTGGTAGTGATTATTAGCACCGCCCAGTGCCTTGGGATGTCCTCCCGACACGAAAGGCGTTATAAAAATGCAATTTGTTGTTGTTGTTGTTATTAGCTACTCCCCAGGAACGGTGGAGGGGGGGACGGACCGAGGACTGATCACATGACATAGTACTAATTTACAGGCTCTGCTGTTATTGTAATGTCTCAAAATGCTATTTTTCTCATATATGTTTGGTGAAATGTGTGACAGAAATGTTTACATATGTTGAATGTTGTGTGTATGTATAAAGAATTGTGTAAGTCAGCATAATGTAATCAATGCTTGCGTCTGTGTGTGTAAACATTCACAGAAAGTTTCCTGTGCATACCGAGTAGATATACACTGTGTAGTGTGCGCATTAGTGTGCAATTTGGGTCTCAATGTACAATACTCCACTGTATGGGGCCATTTTACGTTGGTCATGAAAGAGAATAAACTGTCACTGCACCTTTATAGTGGGAATACATATAGAAAGGGACAGCAAACATTCCCTTTTGTAGAGATCAGTGTACTCCAATATCTACATTATTTCTGTGCAATGTGCTGTGTTTCTGGTTTATACATACTGCATATGTATAGCGTATCTGTGTCTAGTCTGTGTGTGAACGCAGACTTTGTTTGGACAACTGAAGTGTTTTGCGACATTTAGATCAAGGGCAAGGACTATTATTATTTGTATGTTTTAGTATGTAACATGGAAACGTGTGTATGTGTGTTTGTGGGTCTGTGTGGGCTTGGCTCGTTAGCTAACCCATCTCATTAACGTTAGTAAATCCCTCTCGTGTGCTTGATCTACGCAGACACTATTTGAATATCATTGTTGGAACATGTGACATTTCTAGAATTAACACATCAGACCTGTTCTGGATCCTCCCAACGCAGGCAGCACTGAGGTCACCCTAATTGCTAAAAGTAGTGTTTTCTCACCACATCATTATAATGGCAAATCCCATTCTAAAGACTCAGTGAAAAGGTTCACTGTGTGGTAGCATTCAGAGTAAGGGTAGACCCTGTGCAGTCTAATCTAATCTGCTTAACTCAATCTACGACTGTTTGTGGGACATTGCTGTGCGCAATTGGCTGCCGCGTTCGCCCACAAATATACAGTCAATTCACTTTACAGTGTGTTCTGTGAAGCGCTTTGGGACGTCCTCCCGACGTGAAAAGCGCTATATCAAATGCAAGGATTATTATTATTATTATTATATTAACTGATAGCAGCACAAATCTAAGACAATCACTATCACTTGTCAGGCTCCTTCTTCTTGTGTATCTCCTCCTCTTTGTGTACCTCCTCTTCATCCTTAGGAACTTCCACGGACAACACTTGTTCCTTGTCACCATGGTGAGAGGGGCTCATCCGGATCAATACGGAGCTATCAAAAGATTTAGAAACAACCTCTCCCTCATCTTCCTTTTCCGTTTCAACCGGAACTGGGGAACGCCATCTATCCAATTTGAATCTGCTTCCGCTGTTTCCCTGCTGAGTCTGTATGTTTGCTACTCGCTCACTGAAATAGCATTCCCGCAGATTTGTGTTGAATTTAACCCCACAACCTCCTTCAATCGCAGGCCATGTCCTCTGGTTCTATTGATGACGCACTTTGGTGGAGTCCCTTGGTGATGGCTGATCCTTTTTATACAGTCGTTACCTGACCAATCATGATCGAGAAGATGAAGACTCCAATGAAGTAGTTGATAAGTTGAAAGAGAAGTTCAAACACTGTTTTGGGGTCTGGTAATCCTCCGATTGTAATCAGGGTCTTCACAGCCCAGTAATAGCACCGAATGTAGCTGTGGGAGAGAAAGAACCACAAACCTCTGCCGTTGTCCTGGCCAACATCCCCCCAAATAAAATTGGTCGCTTAATCCATGACTGTTTGTGGGACGGTGCTGTGTGCAAACTGGCTGCCACGTTTCGCCCACAAAATGCAGTCAATCCATTTTACAGTAAATTACGTGAAGCGCTTTGAGGCGTCTCAACAAAGAAATAAGGCGTATGTCAAATGCAAGGATTATTATAAAGTACTCGAAAGCAGAGAATGAAAGCTCACAAATCACATCCACTTAAACATTTTAAAAGTAAAATAAACCAATGAACTTAAAACAATGCAGACAATGAATTTCGGTGGGGGGTGGTGACGCGTGCAGAAAAAAATGCACACTTAGGGGTACGCTTGCCACCAACACAGGGAAAGTTCCCTGAGTCTGGAATGGAATACACCCTCTCTCCCTGGAAGGACACAACTTGCTTACTTAACTTTGGAGAGTATTAGGCAATAGGTTTCCAAGAGCCAAGGCTTGGGATCCCCAGAATCTGAATTGGGGATAAATACTGATAAACCTTGCATTTGATATAGTGCCTTATCACGTCGTTGAGACATCTCAAAGTACTTCACAGAATATATTGTAAAGTGGGTTGACTGTGTATAAAGCCAGAATTTAACCAGCTAAAAACTCTCTTCCCCAAAAGGCTGTGGATGCTGGATCAATTACAAATTTCAAGACTGAGATGGATAGATGGATGTCAGGTCCGGGTATCAAGGGATATGGGGCAAAGGCGGGTAAATGGAGTTGAGGTACAGATCAGCCATGATCTTATAGAATGGCGGAACAGAATCAAAGGGCTGAGTGGACTACTCCTGTTCCTATGTTCCTAAAAATGTAGTTTGCCATTGAAAGCACTGTGACAAGCTTCGTGCTGTGTGTCTAAGGAGGACCACCCCAGCTGTTAGGACTGTTAGGCTAGAGACAAGGGGAAGATCAGTATTCCTATGAAACTATTTTATGTTATGAAACAATCAGATTTAAACATTGGTGCTGCAAAGTATTCCCAGGACTCAACATAACCGGATTCTTACAGAGCTACATGAACTTTCTATATTATTCTGTCAGATGTCTTGCAGCCAGCCAGACACATATACTGGAGTTAGTAAAGTTTACATTAACGAGGTTGGGAAATGAAGAAGATGTGATGTGACAAGCAGCCTGCAAGGGAAACATCAAGAAATCATTACCTGTTTCCCTCACCATCATAGACCCAATCGTTAGCTCCAATCCCCTCATAGTCAGACGCCCAATAGTACAAACAAGCATTTATATGGAGGCTGTAGAGTAAGTACGCTGTGGTTCTTATTACCCTATAAAACACAAGGCGTGTGTTAAAATTCAACCTTAAAACAAATACTTTTCAAATAAATACTGAGAGATTTATTGAATTATTCTGGCCAATGAAGATCAGAACGCAAAGCTGCAAAAACCCATGACTTGTTTATACTGTTATGAAGTATTTGTAGAGTGGCTCGAGAGTGGCAAGCAAGGGGTCCACGTCTCAATTGTTCTCCCAGGAATTGCCCACAGCACCACTCACTAGTATTGATTATTTTATGTTTGATGTTGTTGGGGAATCCAAAACCAGAGGGGATAAATATAAGCTAACAGTAGTATCTAATAGGGAGTTTAGTAGGAACTTCTTCACACAGAGAGCGATGAAAATGTTGAAGTTGTGGTTAGAAACAAATAGCTTCAATCTATTTAAGAGAAAACCTGATGCGTATATAAAGGAGGAAGGGAATTGAGGGTTATGAATGAATCTTATGACATATAAACAGCAGCATGGGCCAACATATTACTCTATGTAACCGGGTCACCCAGCCTGCTCTTTCATAACACTGAAAGGAATGATCCATTATACATTTTAGTGGATCCCGAATCAACTGTCGAAGTGTGTGTACGTGTTTTTAACTGCAGTGATTCGAAGCAATGTGCTCATGAAACCATCCTCTCACCAATGAGGTCCAGTGGAATTTGCTCTCAGGTAATGCGGCACAATCCAGATTTATCCTCTGTTATTTGAAGCAACTCAATGCAAATGAGCAGTAAAAACTGGGCAACAACAGGAGTTGGATGTCTATGAGAGTTGGTATCTTAATATGCGGGTCTGTGTGTCCTGGGTCACGTGTGGTTACTGCTGTGTCCATAATAACTCAATAATGAAGTGCACTCGTGGTTTTATCATCAAATTGAAAGCTGATTTGAACCACAGTATAAACGCTTGCTTTGTGAAGCCGATTCAGTCTCCGCCTAGAAAGTGGACTGCTCAAGAGTATTTAAGTGACTGTTCCTACAGAGTGATATGCTGCCTGTGTAGGAGAGAGTCAGTCACCAGGATTTAGTAGGAAAATGAAGTCAAGATTCGCTGTTTTATAAATTCTTTGAATCTTGCAATTAATGTCACTCTGTGCCCCAAACGTCACAGTGACAAGGTATCAGTCTGTCTGGGTTTTCCTGTGCTTTGTGCACACTCCACCTTACTAAGCCAGTCCAGAACCGATGGGAAACACGCCATATAAACGTAATTTTGTTGTTGTTATTATTGCTACACTTTTTTTCCGTTTCAAGTATCTATCCAATTCCCTTTTGAAAGTTATTATTGTTTGCATCACTTAGATACACAGAGCACATCAGGGCTCAACAACATATCATTGAATCCAATGTTGTGACTAACGTGGAATGAGATGAGTTTAATCAAAGCAAGATAACAATATGTTACAAAAACGCAAAATACTGCGGATGCTGGAAATCTGAAACAAAGACAGAAGTCGCTGGGAACACTCAGCGGGTCAGGCAGTATCTATGGAGAAAGGAAAGTGAGTTAACGTTTCAGGTCTGAAACGTTGACTCACTTTCCTCTCTAACATTAGGTTACATTGTATGATCCAGATAGTTACCTGTAGATATAAGCCTTGCTCATAATTGATTCAAGTCGGTCATTAAATTCAAGGAAGGTCAAGTACTGTTAAGAACATTAACCACATATTAGTTCAGTCACATGTCATTGTATATACTCAATATTAACTCAATAACACACTACGTTTCATTACTCTTCATTACTGTTCACTACATTTGCATTTCATCCATGAATATACAGTCAATTCACTTCACAGTATATTCTGTGAAGCGCTTTCAGACATCTCGACGATGTGATAAAGCGCTGTATCAAATGAAATGATTATTATTATTACTATAATTACCAAACCAGCTCAATTTAACATTACGCAACACCCAGTACTAATATATGTAAAATTCATGTGTTTGGTGAATCGTTGTGCTCAACAAGGTGACTTAAACCAGGGTTAACTGGCCGAATACTTTTCTGTTTTTAGTGTCAACCATTCCCAGGTCAGATTCAGCACAGACTGGATACAGAGTAAGGTTCTTCTAGTCTGCACCAATACTATGCAAACGCCTTGCTCGTCGGCCTCCACAACTCTGCCCCTCCATAGGCTGCAGATAATCCAGAACTCTGCAGCCTGCGTCCTCTCCCGCACCAGGCTCCATAACCCTATCAATATGACGATTGAGCCTACTCTGAGAAGAACGCTCCCTCCTGTACCGGGCTGCCGCGTTCGCCCACAAATATACAGTCAATTCACTTTACAGTGTGTTTTGTGAAGCGCTTTGGGACGTCCTCCTGACGTGAAAAGCGCTATATCAAATGCAAGGATTATTATTATTATTATTATCAGTCGCGAACTCAGTAACGCAATTAAATCCAGTGCCGTAACTGGTGAGTAGTGGTTTCTTTCACAGCATTATTAGATTTTTGCCTCATTCCTGCTTTACGATGTATCCTGATAACCTGATAAAAAGCCCTGAAGCCAACCAAGTCGAGGGCCCCATCTGGTGTCAGAACTGAGAATCTCCTTGTAAATGAGAATCTGAGAACAGCTCGAGGTGGGAAATTAACTCTTATTTCAGAGCTTGTGGAGAGAGTAATTATATATTCCTGAAGGAAGATCAGAACTATTCCACGTTAGTGACCGGTCTCTCCAGCCTGTTAGATTTGCTGACAAAACTAAATTGGCCAGAGTCAGGGTAGGGGTCAAAATATGCATCTGATCATGATTGGAGTACTTAAGAAAATGAGTTATTCATTCCTGAAGATGATACCCCCTGATACCAACTCAGTGTCCACCAGATTTTCTGCCATCTTACTTTGTGCCTGGAAGATATACACTGAAAAACAACTTGCATTTATATAAACCCTTCACGTGGGCAGCGTCATGGAACACTTAACAGCAATATGACTTGACCCTGAGCCAGAAAGGGGGAGGGGAGGTGACCGAAGGCACGGTCGAAGAGGAACATCTCAAGGTGTGATTTGATGATGGGCGGGGGAAGGGGAAAGATGGAAAGATTGAAGCAAGGTGTTCCTGAGTGGCTGAAAGCACAGCCCCAATTGTGAAGCGGAGGGGACAAGGGATGTACAGGAGACCTGTGTTAGCTGAGTGTAGAGGAGAAGGGTGTGGGCAGACTGGAGAGGTAGGGAGGTGCCAGGGCATGAAGAGATTTGAAAGTAGGAGTGAGGATCTTGAAATCAATTCATTCTGCAAAGGAAGACAGTGGAGTCTGGGGAGAATTAGGGTGATGGGGTACGGAGCCTGGTATGGATGAGGACAAGGACGGCAGAGTTTTGAATCATTTGGACCTTGTCAACAGTGGATCTGGGCAGACTCCCCAGTGAGGAGGGCATTGAAAACATTGAGACAGAAGGTGACTAAGGCATGAATGAGAATTTCAGCAGCATTTGAAGTAAGATGGGGGCAAAATAAAAGAGCATTCAAAATACTCAGTATAAAAGCAGTCCTTTTCTGGAACTAGTATCAGGTTAGCTCACCAACACGTCATTAAATGCAATGTGTAACTAGCATGGATGAGCTGAGAAAGAACAAAAACGTCAAACTCACCTTCAAGCATCGCACAAACCGCAATGCAGGATAAACACCCAATTTAATGTAGAGGATTTCCACAGGAATGAGGCTCACCAAATCCATCTAGAAATGGAATCACAACATGTGCAATCAGATTTTCTCTTCCTTGTTCTGCTTCCCCCTGCGCCCTCTCAGCTTGTTTCAAATCACCATAAATGCTTATAATTTGATCATCCAGCACAAGGCACTGATGAACTGGGAATGGGTGTAGTAGATTATTTAACCTATTTAAATGTAAGATGGCAGGTGTACTTACATGTTACGCTTTATCTAATACAAAAGAAATAACCAAATTCCCTCATTAGCTGCAAGTGCATTCTAATCATGGACTACTCTTAGATGTCTTAGAAGATGTGATGAGCACTATATCAAATGCAAGGAGTATTATTATTTATTATTAGTGTCAGCATTGACTGTATGAGTTCCAAGTCCCAATGCAAGGCTTGAACCCATCAACCTTCTGACTCAGTGGGGAAAGTGTTACTCTCTGAGCCAGGCCGACAAACAAAATGTAACTTGAACCAAGATGACTTCAGGAGTCATCAGAATGCTTTTTTGAGGCTGAAGTAAATGGTGAGCTGTACAACCATTCTTTTTTGGTCCCAGAAAATTGCTACATGGATAATTAGGTTTCAGAATGAGCTAAAGTTAGTAGCTGGACCCTGTTGAGGACTTCAGATTGGAGTTGGACAATGTTCACAAGCTGGAAATCCAGTTGGACGGAACAACAACAACAACTTGCATTTATATGGTGCCCTTCACATGGGGCAGTGTTTTGAATCACTCAGCAACCCACGAGTTTCCGTTGCCATCTCAGCTGGTGGGGTAATTTACTCGCAGATAAACACAAGAAAATTGGAGCTTTCTAGCATCATACATCTCAATTTTTTTCATATTTTTATATTTTTGTATGAAATCTTTGTCACTGATGCCTGAATCATAATAATAATCCTTGCAGTTGACGTGGGTGTCTTATCATGAGGTCAAGATGCTTCAAAAGTTATTGTGAATTGTAGTAACTGTGTACTTGTAGCAATAGTTGCCCTTTCTTCTAAATGCTAATCCATCTCACTATGTCTACGCTTGATGTAGATACATAAGAGAACACAGCTAACAAGTCCTGATAGAAACGACAAAAGAAAAAGATGAGAATCGTTAACCTGAGTGTGGGTGGAGGCTAAGATTTAAAGCGCTTTAAACAGGAATAAATGCAATTATAAAATGAAACCCATTCAGTCTGACATGTAGAATAGCTTACCTTGAATTTTTCTGTTTTCATATAATTTGCTCTCATAGCCTTTTGGTCTGTCTGAAATACACAGATACCAATTGCATTAATAACTAGGCATATATAGTCGTACTACCCCTATTAACTGAACCTCCAGATACTTACATGTACAAACCAATATTGCACCAGTGCCTCTGGCCAAGGTCCTGATGTCAATCAACAACAACAACAAATTACATTACTGAGCTGGGGGTTGGGATCAGGATGGGTGGAGGGCAGGGAGGGCTATTTTGAATGGGAGTGCAGCATGCATTAGGCAGGTAGATTCCTTTGGTTTTCTGGCCCTTTGCCTCTGACTGGGACTCTTATCTGTCACTGTTGAATGTCACAGACTCTCTAACCCTGTAAATAAGGCTCGAATTCTCTTACCATCGAGGAATCCAGCAAACCTTTGGATTGAGAGTACTGGTTTATTGGAGACATTGGACCTTCTCAATGGGGATGGGATGCTATCGTGACTTGTCCTTGCGAGAAATAATAAATTGCAGCATAGGAGGAGGCCATTTGGACCATCTGATGCTATCTGATTATTAAGGGAAGGCATGCGTGAGGCACCTAAAGCTAAAATAATAATGATAATAATCCTTACATTTGATACAGTGTGTTATCACGTCATCAAGATGTCTCAAAGCACTTCACAGGATATACTGTAAAGTGTTGTTGTATTTTATGACAAATAGTTGTGCACAAAAAAACATGGAGTGAGTGACCAATTTTATTTGAGGGATTGTTGGCCAGGACACAGGGAGAGAGAATAGTTATAATAATAATTGTTGCATTTGATAGAACGCCTCGTCTCCAAGCGCTTCACATGATATACTGTAAAGTGAATTGACTTTACAATATATAAAGAGTGCCATGGAATCTTTAAGGTTTACCCAAACAGGTAGACGGGAGCTCGGTTTAATGTCTCAACTGAAGGACAGCACCTCCGACAATTCAGTGCTCACCAACCACCACACTGGAGTATCAGTTTAGACGAGTTGGGACTTGAAACCACATCCTTCTGACTCAAAGGCTACCACTGAGCCAAACTGACATTTCAATCCCTCTGATGGAACAACTTAACGCAGCTCCTAGCTCCATATTTACAGATGGTAACTTTGGATGTCAGGTAGAATATTGATTTTAAATCTTCAAGCCCAACACTGGACACTGCACACTACTGAAGGTAACTGAGCAAATGTTTCTCTTCTGTTCAGGTGTAACTCGAAATGACTACTCACTATAATGTCTCCTCCTTCTACGAACTGGAGCCGTGATTGGAACACAGCCATATCGAGCAGGTAGATCAGATCGCAGAAGTAATCCATCATCAGCCACAGATGCACATTGTTGGGTGTTTGATAAGGAAAGGTGCAGCGCACGGGGATCAGCCAGATGTTCCAATTCCAGGCAAACATCACGCAGGACAACCATATCACGTACAGCATGTCTGTTGTGGGAGACAGCAATCACTGAGTTTACATGTAAATGGATCAGTACGTAATACAGCATAGCTAACACAGTAAGTCAATCAACGTTGATTACAGGACATAACACAGCACAGCTAAATAATGTGATTGATACAAATTAGTGTGTATTATGCTACAACAAAATATCTACATCAACACTGGTTGTTGCACCACACAGCTAATAGAAACAGATTAATGCTACATAATATGCATTATAATCATTATAATGGCTAATACATTAACAGGGTTGAGGCTTGTTGTATTGGTAATATAGAAGCCAATCAAGATTGATTACTGTTGCTTTAATACCAACACATCCAAGATCAGCACAACAACAATACTCAATGATAAATATTCTTCTAAACTGGAAACGAAGCACTTGATCCCTATAAATTACTTAGCTGTAACCCCGAATGTCAGAACTGAGAGGAAAATGCTAATGGTGACAAATCAAGGTTTACACAGACAGAGCTGGACCTCATCATTGCAGAAACTGGATCATTTTTGGATCAAACCTTAAGGCAGGTAGAGAAACCTGAGCCGTGTCTGAACAGTTTGATCGAGGTTTCTTGAAACACAGACTTCAGAAGCTGGTTCATTGTTATGAAGAAAGGAGAAGATCCCATTCAAATACAACCACGAAGAGCAAAGAGGACCCCAGGTAGTCAATATGCAAGCCATGAGTTAGCCAACTCTTCTCCACGGAGATGATAAAAGACTTCTCTGAGACCTTTAGGTGGCATATTCGTCAAGTAATTCTGGCAAGTAGCTTCCCACACTTTGTGCATCAAAGTGCTCTACACAAATACCATTATTGCAATACAAAATGCATATGGTATTTACTAATTGGTGCAAAAACAATGCTAGGAAACAGATACATCTTTATATCGATGCTATTTGATGTTGATAAAGGTGGTGTTTTCTCTCCAAGGATGAGTTTGGATGAAGAGAGATTACCAGCAGCATCACCAGCACAGCATCAGCCATCAATCGTGCTAACGAAAACACCATGACTAACAGCAACCATTACCAGGAGTACCACTAACCGAGGTATCACACAGGAAATCTGACACTTGCACCAACGCAACACGTTATCACCAAGTGAACACTTACCTGACACAAAGGACGTAGCAGTCCTAGGAGAGGAATGCAAATTGGCTGGACCCATTGCAGGTCAAAAGCTTAGTTTAAGGCACATACATCGGTATGGAGGATGGTGGCAACACATTTAACAGAAGGTTATAAGTGCAACAGCAGCTCACACGAGATGCAAGATTGCACAATAAAGCTTATTGCATTCTCTAGGTCACATGCAGGAGGATCTTCAAGGGGCCATCCTTGAGATGTTTGATGTCCTGGACTGTCTATAGTTCAGTCCATTATGAGATTACTCACACAGGGGGCTGCTGATGCAATCTTATATCAATATCAATGTTTGCTCATTACAGGACACGTAGAAATGCTGAACTCTCCGACTGAGATAGTCTAAAGATTTTTTTACTTGACGCCAGCATTAGAAAGCGCCACCAGTAAATCCATCATCAACACAACCCACAACATGGTGTTGATGTGACGCCCCCATCCCAATCCTTTTTCCGCTGATACTCCTACAACAGGAGATTCAAGATCAGAAATACCTCGGCCTCCAGTGACAAGGATCTCAAGGAGCAAATCCACAAAATACAAGATAAAATTAGAATTAACAAGATGAAAAACAAGGGCACACATTTCAGTACAGCTTTGCAAATATACATCATGGAGTCCTGTAGCTTAGTGGTTAGAGCACTCGCCTTGCAAGCGAGACACCTGGGTTCAATTCCCGGCAGGGCGAAACCTTGGGCAAGTTTCCTTACTGCACACACCTGATAATAGTCCCTCCAAAAAACAAAACAATAATAAGTTGGACATTTTCATTCCACAACTGTTTGTGGGACACTGCTGTGCGCAATTAGCTGCTGCGTTTCGCCCAGAAATATATGGTCAATTCACTTTACAGCATATTCTGTGAAGCGCTTTGGGACATCTAAAAGATATGAAAAGCGCTATATCAAATGCAAGGATTATTATTATTATTATTATTGAGGCATCTGCCCATCGATCACTTGCCCACATAAAGGAAGAGAGTAACTAAGAGGCACAGCAGATCAACGTTTCACCTACAAAATATACAGTCAATTCACTTTACAGTACATTCTGTGAAGCGCTTTGAGATGTCCCGAAGACCTGATAAAGCGCTATATCAAATGCAAAGATTATTATTATGTTTATATAACATTATACACCTCACAGAGTAGGAGCGGGATCAACAAGCAATGATATTCTACACAGCATACGAATGTTAGGACTTTATATGTGGCTAAAGATGTAGACAGAGGGATGTTACCAGGGATATACTTAATTGTGAAGGAAAACTGTTCCTGAAAAGACAACTATAAGTTGAAAGAAAAGAAACAAAAAACTAAACCAAAAGCAGTCTGGGCATTTAGCAAGTCCAGGTAAGTACTGCCAAGGTACGGATCCCGTGATGGAAAAGCCTTATGTCCTCCGACGTGAAACTCGCTACACGAATGTAATTTTTTTGTTGTTATTGTTAGAAATGATGTAGTGATGTTTTGATGGAAAGTGAATGTGACACTGACAGTATCAGTCATGTGCCAATGAAACTGCAGATTTAATAAGATCCTCCAGGTATCTCACCCCAATCTAGATCACAATGTTCGGATTTTTTTTATGGAGGGGGAAGGAGTGGGTGGGGGAATTTCATGTCCACCAAGGAAAGAAATGTCAGGAAATCTTTTCCACACTTTCCATTCGATATCAACTTCAAGCACTCCCAGAACAGTTATAGCACACGCGTCCCGCTACACTGCCTCATCAAGCACTCCCGGGTTGGGTACAGCTCAGGTCAAATGCAGCATAAAACTCCCTCAACATTGAGCTTTCAAGAATTGCAAAGCAGATACGTTACGAGTAAGCTCAGGAGAGTACTTCTGCAAGTTCAACACTTCAGTCTCCCACAGCAGCCACTTTTGTGGCCTCTTTGACCAAAGGTGCAAAGTTGATGCCAATTTGAGTCAAACGTTAGGAGTTTTTTGTTGCAAACATGTGCAAAATAGAAACCGGGGAGAAACTGTACAATACTCATTCCTAGAGAGGAGATTAGCTTGGGCTACATTCAAACCCCAGGTCACAGAAGTGAAAGGACAGTGTGCACCCTCATTGCACAACCCAGCCACTGATTCACAAGTAACTGATTCCTGGCTCAGGAACCAGACTACCGAGACCGCCACAAGCCGAGGGCCGGCTTGATTCTGTTACCAAGCATGTCACCCAGAAGCCAGTTCAGCTCCAAGGAGACCCCGCTTACCTCTCTCCCTGCCCCCTCAGATTCACAACCTGCTTGAGAACAGCTAGTGATACGTATTTGAATCTGCTGAAACCACAGCAAAAACAGGAATATAACTTTATTTGATCCAAGTCACAAGATAACACCACTTTTCCCATCTCGACATGCCACAAAATCACTCTTGTTACAATTATACAAAGGGAAGATGGTAAAAACTGAGAAAGGACATGGGTCTGTGTATTGTGCTGTCTCTCAGATTTGGTTCTTGTTGAACACATTGTCCATTTCACTCCTGTAATATTGCTCGGGCTAAATCCTAGTGATTACTGTACTATCTGCTCTAAAAAAAATTAGACATGTTACTCCTCAAAATTGTTCTCTTTAACTAGTTACTTTTAGATTAGATGTTGTTGATCAGTGTTGTCAACTAGTTCGTTCTTCCAGTTGTGCCTGGTAACTAGTTATTGCTAAGAAGTACTGTTCAAACTAGATTTGCTTTACTGGTTACAGGTCAGACTAGTTATTTTGCCGAGTTAGTGCTCAGACAAGATCTGTGTAATAATTCTGACTAGTTCCAATTCAGATGACATCCTGTTGACGCGTTGTGAATCAGACTGTGCCCAGTTAATTGACTATTGGTCAGTTCACTTACAGAATAGACTAACACCTTTTGACTAACTGTCTCAAACAGGTCCCTATTGATCAATGTCGTTCAAGCGAGACCTTGATAATTACTTCTTCCTCAGACAGGCTCCTGCTCGCCAGTTCCTGCTCAAACACGAATCCTTCTGACTAGTTACCGGTCAAACTGGTTGTGGTTGACCTTTTTTGGATGAAATGTTGGTTGACCAAGTTATTCTCAGACCAACCCGATCAGCTTCAAACATAAACAGATTTGCTTTCAAATACAGTCTCATAGAAACCTACTGCTGAAGGGATCGAGGCTCTTTGGAAACCTCCACTTTATGATGCGTCTGAGCCACGGTGTGGATTTGAACTGGCAGCACAACATCTCATAGTAATGTTCCTCGATATCTTCCTCCTCCTCTGGTGCCTTTTGTTCCTCTGGGAGTGGGGGTGGGACCCCTGTCTTCTTCACTGGCGCTGTGGTTAGAAAACAAACAACAAACAAGCCATTAGGTTTACTCGCAAGGCTGTTCGTGTTAACGTTTTTGTCTCTTGAACCCGTCCGTCCCTTGGATGATACGTTAAATCAAGGTCCTGTCTTCCTGTTCAGGTGGATGTTAAAGTTCCCCATGGCGCTATTCGAAAAGAGAAGGGAGTTTCTCCCAGTGTCCTGGCCAACATTCCCTCAAATAAAATTGGCCACTCACTCAATGACTGTTTGTGGGACGTTGCTGTGCGCAATTGGCTGCCGAGTTTCACCCACAAAATACACAGTCTATCCATTTCACAGTTATTCATGTTAAACCCTTGAATATGTCTTTCCAACATAAAAGGCGCTATATCAAATGTAAGGATTATTATGTATTATTAAGTGTATGAATACTAATCTTTGACTTCACTGATGTAAAGTAAAGTATGATTTCTGCTCATAATTGTAAGGCTGTACATATATAGCTGTTTCACCCACAAAACACAGTCAATCCACTTTATAGTATATCCAGAGAAGCGTTTTGAGACGTCTTGACAACATGATATGGCAATATTTTGCCAAACAAAGGTGTAAGTCAACTAAAATCTCAGTATAAATGTTAAATAGTTATTTGCAATTGTAAACTTGATTGGATGCAGGGAGATAAGCAGCTGCTGCTAAACCTCCACACATCAAACTGTGTGGAGGTTGAACCTAATCTTCGTTCCACCAGTTAGGGATGTGGCTTGAGTTGTGGGCATTAGGATGGTGGGAATGCACTTGCATATTTCATGCTGAGTTGTTGTTGTTCTGGGATGGGGTCTCCTTGGGGCTGAGCTGGCTCCAACGTGATGTGCTTGGCTCCAGAATGTTGGAATCAAGTCATCCCTCTGTGGTGGTCTCAGTAGTCTCGAAGGTGGTTAAGGGTCCTGTCATGGGGGAACGGTAGGGTGGGAGTTCTGGAAAGGTGAGATGGGATGGGCCGAAGGGACTTCATCCAAATCACTCTAATGATCTTGTGAACCTGTTAGCACCAGATTGTGTTCTCGTAATATCTCACAACGTTCAGTCAGACTAACTCTTATACTAGTGTTTAGTTTCAGTATTGTTTACTGACATATCCTGTTTCCCGCTTCAATCCCCACCATTGATGTCTTTTGTCCTCTTTACTTACATCCGCCTGGAGTTTCATCATCTGAACTTGAATCAGGGTCGATTAATCTTTCCTTGACTCGTTCTGTTCGCTCTTTGAAGAGCTTCACCAGGTCCTGGAGACGCTCGTTGATAATTGCGCTACTTATACTTGACGTAGAACCCATTTGCTCTCTGCGACTGGACAACAACAACAACAACAACAAGATTCCATTTATAAAGCGCCTTTCACGTCAGGAGGACGTCCCAAGGCGCTGCACAGTTGGGTCATGACCCGAGCAGGGGGGAAATGGTCAGGGTGAGAGGAGGGAAGGGAGGGAGCGAGGAGGGGGGAAATGGTCAGGGTAAGGGGAGGGAAGGGAGGGAGCGAGGAGGGGGAAGAGAGTCGAGAGGGGAGCTGAAGGCACGGTCAAAGAGAAAGGTTTTGAGACCGGCCTTGAAGGAGGAAAGGGAGGAAGCGGCGAAGGCACTGGGGGATGGAGTTCCAGAGCCTGGGGGCTGAGAGGCTGAAGGCCCGACCACCGATGGTAGGGCGGTTGGGGCGGGGGACGTGGAGCAGACCGGAGCCAGAGGAACGGAGGGTACGGGCAGGTAGGTAAGGGGATAGTAGGTCGGAGAGGTAGGAGGGAGCAAGGCCGTGAATGGCCTTGTAGGTGAGGATGAGGATCTTGAAATCAATCCTCTGGGGGATGGGGAGCAGTGGAGGCGAGCGAGGGTGGGAGTGATGTGGTCCCGAAGCCTGGTGCGGGACAGTACACGAGCTGCAGAGTTCTGAATGACAAAATGTGACTGGTTCAATGAGCAACAGGTTGAAATATAACTCGTTGGGATTGGTGACGTAACAGTAACAAAACAGAATATTACTATTGGTCGCAATATTTAATATGGTTTGTTGGGATAACAGGAATATTTAACATGGTTTGATGGGATAACAGGAATTGCAAACCAATTCAGTTTCAGTCTTCGACTCTTGTCATCTATAACTTTCTATTTACAAATGCATGATCAATATGACCCCAACTTCAGCTACAGTCAGTTTGTGGGACACCAGTTGTGCGCAATTGGCTGCCGCGTTTCCACAAAATATACAGTCAACTCAGTATATTCTACGAAGCTCTTTGAGACGTCGCAACAAACATGATGAGGCGCTATATCACGTGCAAGGATTATTATTATATTATTATCATCTGACATCTTTCTGGTACAAAGGCGTTGGGTCAGGATCGAGACCAAAACAGCACAATTTACTGTGAAGAGGAAAAATGAAGTTAGAAACACCTAATGCGGAGAAACAGTATTATTGAAAACCGAGGTTATTCAAAAACTGACAACAAAATTAGTTTTACTGACCTTTCCACCTGGAGGGTGCTTTGGCTTTCCCAGGCATGGACAGGGGTTTCAATGAATGGAGATGGCGCAAAGGGTTCATCCTGGTCGTCTCCTTCGTCAAAATCCTTCTTTCTGTCCAATAAAAGGTAATCAAACATCAGAGACCCAAGGCAACACCCTTGTCTCTTCGTCAGAGAGATTTTTTGCAATTTCTTGTGGAAAAAGAAATTATTGAGTTTCTGAAACATCAAATCTCAGAATTTCTGATTCAGTGCGTTCACAATAACAACAACAACAACTTGCATATAGCGCTCCTCACACAGGGTAGCGTCCCAGAGCGTAAGCAGCTGTCATACCTTCTGGTGTCAGGTACTGCGAGGGTCTCATTCTTGTCTATTGAAGGTGTTAGAATAGATGGCAACTTGCTGTGCCCAGCGAGCAAGGCATCTGGCTCAGAATCTACATCTTCGATGTTCACTGAGGGATGTTTAGTGACTCGAGGACCTAGTAATGTGCAGAGATGGAATCAGACAGGGACAGAAGCCTGGACTTGCACTCACCCCAAATATCAGCCAGATACTTGCTTCAATTCTGAGCATTTCTTCCCCTTCCCGGCGTGCTATGTGCTTGTTTCAGGTCAGCTCGTACATAACAGTGCTTTGGTTTATCACATAAACTGTATCCAGCAGATAGCATTGTGTCAACCGAGAGTAACATTGGAGAGGTGAACATGGGAACACAGGAACAGAAGTAGGCCATTCAGCCCCTCAAGCGTGTTCCTCCATTCTACTGGCTGATCTGTACCTCACTTTTGCTTTACTCGCTTTTGCTCCAAATCCTTTGATACCCTCACCTCACAAAAATATCCACCTCAGTCTTGAAAATTTGAATGGATCCAACGTCCACAGCCTTTTGGAAAAGAGAGTTCCAGATTTCCTACCCTTTTGCGTGGGAAAATGCTTCCTGATTTCATTCCTAAACGGGCCGAGCTCTAATTTTGAAAGTTCTTACTTAGCATTTTTACTGAGAACCCAACCAATTCAGTGGGTCCAGTGTCAACCATCCTTCCAGGCAACTTGTTCCAATGCAAAACATTTGAGATTACAGAATACTCTGAGTCCAGGTAGTGTTGCCTCTATTCAAGACAGGCTATCACATTTCTCTGTGACAATTTAGTCTGCACATCCGGCCCCAAATGCAGTGGATTTGAGTGAAAGACTACGTGGAGTGAGTAAAGAGCTACTGCCTTGCAAGGAGGAGGAAAGAGCTGCACTGTTTATATAACCAATAGATACTGCTGAGCTTATACACAACACACATGCACACACATACACCTCACGCACTCACACACATACACACACACAACGCTGGCCTAGTTATGGAGCACATATGAGGTAAATAAGTACTAAACAGATCAGCCTGGGTCCAGCCAGAGTGGAGTAGACATGGAATAACTTAATCCTAGTGCCAGGGAGAATAACTTGGGTATAGAGGTGGCAGTATAACATATATATAATAAATATAGAGAGGTCGAGCATCAGAGCAGAGTCGGGTGCCTGGAATAACAATATAAAGGTACCTACGTCTACATAAATACAAACCCCATTTCTCAACTGGTTATATCCACATAAGCCTCTCCTACCATGAAGCCATACAGAAGTGTTTTTGTGACAGGGCTATATTTGAAACATTAGAAAGTTGGAGGTGTCAAAAATAAGACCAGGATTCTATTTCTGACTTGTATCTCAGCCTTCAGCTAGACAGTTTAGAAATGTTAATTTGCTATTTTCTTTATCGCTCCACAAATTGCATTGTATGTAACGTGAAATAGTTCAACACTTCAAGATGAATAACTTTAGTTACGTGGAGAGACCGGAGAAGCTGGGATCATTATCTTTAATAAAGAGAAGGTTAAGGGGAGATTTTTAATAGAGGTGTTCAAAATTATCCGGGGTTTTGTTAGAGTAAATAAGGAAAAACTGTTTACACAGGCAGGTGGGTTGGTAACCAGAGGACACAGATTTAAGTTAATTGGCAAAAGAACAAGAGGGGAGATGAAGAGAATTTTTTTTCACGCAGCAAATTGTTATGATCTGGAATGCACTGCCTGAAAGGGTGGTTGGAAGCAGATTCAATAACTTTCAAAAGGGAATTGGATAGGTACGAGGTACTACAATTGCAAAGCTATGGGGAAAGAGCGGTTGAGTGGGACTAATTGGTAGCTCTTTCAAAGAGCCGGTATAGACACGATGGGCCGAATGGCCTCCTCTTGTGCTGTAAAATTGTATCATTCTATGATTCTAAGAAGTGGGTTTGGAGTCACTGTAGCTGGATTGCTGTTAGAGCTGAGGGGAAAACTGAATGCAAATTAAAGAGATGAGTTCAGGACCACTGCTGGATACAGCTGAAAATGATTATAGGACTGTAAGTGGAAACAACTGTAACCCAACCAGATCACGTGTACAAAGGATTAAATTTACGAACTCAGCACTTATATACGCACAGAGACATGCATGCACACAGATATGGACATGCACACAGATATGGACATGCACACAGACAAGGACATGCACACAGACACACATGTACCATTGAATATGCTGACATGCAAAAACACCAAACTGAAACTCAGAACCAAACATGGGGCATGTTATATGTTCACCTATACAATGTGACGGAGACCATTCCTCGGCCAAGAAGTTGGGGTTGGTGACCCCAAACCTTTGCTTCCTACGGCTAATGGGAGGCAGCCGGGCAGTGGGAGGGCGATAGCTGGGGACATTGGGTAACTCTAAAGCACACTGGGAAGTAGGAGTGGGACTTCGGAGACTCAGAGGCATGTCACGGACAAGGTGAGCTAACTCTAAGTCTTTGCTTCGCTTAGGCATGACGGCAGGTATCTAGGCACTTCCAGGAAAAGGCTTGAGCAGCAAGGTGACTGACTCAGCACTGAGCATCTGTAACTAAAAAGTAAAAGCATGTTTAAGTATTGTGCTCAGGGATACTCTGCAGTGCTTTGTGGCTGTACAGCGTTATATAGCTCAGCACGGATTGAATTATACACTAGACAACCTCACTAGACTATTGCCCATTACAGAGTTTTAGCTGGTTAGCCTCCTGCAGTAACCCCAACATACACTCTGGGTTCCCCAAGCCTTGGCTCTTGCCAACCTGCGCCTTAATATTTTTGAGAATTAGGTAAGCAGGATGTGTCCCTCCAGGGAGAAAGTGCGTGTTCCAATCCAACAATGTATCTCTGGGGTTTCCATGTGTAGGTGGGATACATGGAAATCTCATTTTGGTTTGGATACTGTTAAGCACGGTGATGGATTTCCGCATGTGTCAGACACTTGGCTGACCAAGAAAAGACATTACAGTGTTTTTCAGTCAAGCTACACATTATATCTCTTTGATAGATTGTAATACAGTTTATCTCAAAGTGCACTAAACATTGGAGTCGAGACAGACTATGTTACACATAATCCAGTGCATCTCAGACTCAGAGCTTTCACGTAAAAGAATGTCTCAAAATAATTTACAAAATGAAATCAATGTTGAACTCTACAGTGTGTATGGGCGTCTGGTATAAATTGTGTAGCTGATTCTTAATGAGGTGGGTAGTGCCTGTCAACAACTTAGAGTTGCTGTGAAAGTTCTGTGAGTGAGTGTGGCTGTCAAATTATACCAGCAACGTCACACAAAGAGCAATGAGATGAGAAGCCAATTATTCTGGAGGGGGTTGGAAGAGGGGGTTGAATTTGGATAAGGGAGGGATGTAAAGTCAATACAGGATCTTACACCAGCAGAGAGCCGATGGGGCAAATCCCCTCTGCATTATACACCTCTACTTATTGGTGCTGAATAAATAAAACAATATATTGTATTCAATGTTATTTGGAATTTAAATATTCCATCAGATTGGACTAGTTTCACCAATTTTGTAATGTACAATCTCTGACCTATTTCTAAACTTTCACTAAGACCCTGGAAAATCAGTAGAAACTGATCACATTTCTGTATAACTTTGGGAGTCAACTCGAATGCAGATATTGTTTTAAGTCCTCAAGTTGGGATGACACAGTGCCCTGAACCGAGAGTAACCCTGTGAAAACAACTGGAGTCAAATTGCTTTTGCAGCCAAATGCAATGACTACTGTCAAAGCCCCCGCACTTAACGGTAAGAAAAACATCTCAATCACCAACAACTGTTGAGTCCTTACCTTCTTGGTCAACATCAGTCTCTGCAATCGCTTCTTCCTTCATTGAAAAAGTACAAGTCTTAAAATATAGTATGTAACGCACACGAACATAGAAACACAGGAACAGGAGGAGACCTTGCTGCTTTATTTCTCCCACAAAACACACAGTTAATCCGCTGTACAGTGTATCCTATGAAGCACTTTGCGACATCTCAACGATTGATAAGGTGCTATATCAAATGCAAGGATTATTATTATTATGATTCAATATATAACCCAATCTGCCAACCAGAGCCATGTTGGGAGGAGGCAGCAGGGATGGAGCAAAACCCTGACCTCCAGCCCCCCCAATCTTCCATCCCTAGCGACGTCCCTGTGCTATGTGAAAGGCACATACAAGTAAATACAAGTTGTTGTTGTGTTGGATCCCTGTGTGGTTTCTATGACAATGGCTATTCTGATTCTTACACCTCTGTAAACGAGCAAAGGCAGTAAAGCCCTTCTAGCCGTAACGACAGCAACAACAACAACTTGCATTGATACAGCGCCCTTCACAGGGGACAGGGTCTTGGAGCGCTTAACAGTGGCGGAGCCCGAAGTCGAGCTGGGGTGGAGGGTGGAGGTGACCGTGATCACGGTCGGAGAGGAAGGTCTTCAGTCGTGATCTAAAAGACGGAAAGGAAGGGGCGAGGTGGAGGGATTGAGGGAGAGAGTTCCAAAGTAATGATACGATTCAGCGACTTGATGCCCGTGCTTTGCAGGGCGTTCCCTTCACCTGTGTTTGAAGGCTGGGATCGCCGGAGTCTCTGCTCTCTTTGCCTGGCGCTGAGCTCTCAGGGGCAGTCTCCGCTGCACAGCGCTCTCCTCTGAGCAGACAACGGGCAGGTCACTGCAAAAATAAAAATACACAAGAAAAACAAATCAGAAACGGTGCATTGCACCGTGAACTAACACGCTGCTCTGCACCGCGCAAAATAAATGAAATCCTTTTTCAAAGAAGGTGGTGTCTAAGCGTTCTGCTCCGGCAAAGCTCCCCTCACTCTGAGCTCTCCCCTTTATGTGTATTATCTTTGCATTTGCCTCTGCTCAACTGACAGGCTATGCTTCTCTCTGACGCAGCGTCTGCCCGTGTGCAATTCCCGTTATTATTGGGGCGGGTTTTGCGGAGTCAGCCTCGCTCGCCTCTCTCAGGAGCATCAGCATCGCAGCTTTGGAACAGCTCCGTCCGCGCTCCAGTTGCTAAGAGATCTGAAGCGATTGAGCTGCTCGTTGCTAAGCCACAGCGTGTCGCCAGAGAAAAAAAAGATTGAGAAGGAGATGGGAGGTAACCTGCATGTTGTTATTGTAAAACCAGGTTCATCAGGACTTTATACATGCGACTACTTGCGTTTACAGAGGGGCCGTTCATGCGGGACAGAGTCTCGGAGATCTTAACAGTGGCAGATACAGTGTCTCTCCATTCGCATTTCACGGTCTTTCCAGCCGATGCGTAAATACACAGATACACACTGGGTGGTTACTTCAGAATGTGCACAGTAAACACACATCACTGTGCTCTAAAGAATATCTTCTCCATGTCAAGTCGGATAAAAAAGAAATGCGCCTTTGCAATGCATTTTATTGATTTCAAATCAGTTACAGAATAGCCTGGATGGAAGAAGACCAAGGTCCATCCAGTTTGTCTTGCACCAAACTGGCAGCCGTATGTACATGTCACGTCCCAAACTTTACAGTGTGTTCTGTGAAGCGCTTTGGGACGTCCTCCCGACGTGAAAAGCGCTATATCAAATGCAAGGATTATTATTATTATTATTATTATTATACACTGCGTCATTGGAATTCCAAATCATTCCCCTCTGGGTATCAGCCACCCTCTCCCCTCTCATCTTCTCATCTTCACGGTATGAAGATGCCTCCTCAATGCCTCCCTCAGGAAGAAAGTTAAAGGACCCACTCTGAAGGTGATATATCCTCACAGCTCTTGGCTTCTTCACACGCCTGCTCTAGCCTGACACACAATATGAAATATTATTCAGCATTGCTACTCTCCTGTACTTACACACACACAGATTCTAACAGCGTGTGAAATATTCAGTCTGTATCTATTCACACACACATACTCTATATCTATACACACACACAGTCCTTATCCACACACACACACAGTCTCTATCCACACACTCACACAAATACTCAAGTCTGTATCTATAAAATAATAATAATTTTTGTATTTGATATCGTGCCCATCAGCAAAACTTCTCAAGGCGGTTCAAAGGATTTACTATGTATTTATAGGTGAATGCAGCAGCACATTTGCACATAACAATGATCCACGATTAGCCATGAAGGGAATGACTTACCTTATCTGGGGGATTGTTGGCCAGGACACAATGAAAAAACTACCTTCTCTTTTTGAATAGTGCAGTGGGGTCTGTGACATCCACCTGACAGACACACACCTACAGTCTGTATCTACACGTACACTCACCCACCGACTGTATCGAGATACACATTGAGATCTATAATATGCTTCCCTCTAATTCTTGAGCTCTTCGATGTACCTTTACAGTGTGAAGTGGGAGAAAGTCGCTCCAGAGACAGTGGATATTCCTCGCTATTGAGGTCAAAATTTGGGTTGCCAAACAGTACTGGATAAAGGGGTTTGGACAGTGTTTGTCCTAACGGGATAACCGCGTATGACTCGGAAAAGTTCCCAAACCGAACGGCCAGCAGGACTGTACTCGAGTGTTTAAATCCCTCCATTCCTTGGCACCCCCCTATCTCTCTAACCTCCTCTCTCCCAATAGTATATTCCGTGAAGAGCTTTGAGACGTCTCGAAGACGTGATAAGACGACTTATCAAGTGCAAGGATTATTATTATTATTCACTCTTGTCTTCACGTTGTCAAATTATCCCATTTCGCCCAGAAAATACTCAGTCAATCCTCTTTACAATATATTCTGTGACGCGCCTTGAGGCCTATCAACAAGGTGCAAGGATTATTATTATTAACATTCTCAATAATAGTCGCTTCTCTCTCTCTCTCTCCTTCGTCATGTGCGTGCTGTATTTCACTCTCTCTCCCTCACGCGCTCTCCCCTTCACTCACTCTTTTCGCTCTCTCACTCTGACTTCTCAACACTCGCATTCTCTCATTTCTTCTCTCACACACACACAGCTGAAGGACTCACTCTACAGATGGTAGATCCTCGCTGCTCTTTGTTTCTTCACACACTTTCAGTCTTCAGACAAACAGAGAAATATAATTTAAAGGCACAAATGAGTTATAATAAAATCTGATAGATTGGAGGCAAATTGCCAAATACTTGTGTTATTTGCCCTGTGTGTGATAAATCAGCACCTGAGCTCTGTGCCCTTTTCTATGGGATCCCATTGCCCTAACCCCCTCACCCCGCCAGACAGTGATACCAACAGCAAGCTATAGTTTTAGCTGGTTAAACTCCAGCAGTTACCCCAACGGACGCACACTCTGGGGTCCCTAAGCTTTGGCTCCTACCAACCTGCGCCTAATACTTTCTGGAATTAGTTAAGCAGGATGTGTCTCTCCAGGGAAAGAGTTCGTATTCCATTCCAACAATGTATCTCTGGGATTTCCACGTGTAGATGGGATGCCATGGAAATCTCAGTTTGGTTTGGATACTCTTAAGCATGGTGATGGGTTTCAGTACGTGTCAGACACCTGGCTGACCAAAATAAAATCTATGGGATGCCCAGTGTCTCCTGCTCTCTAATGCCCCCATTACCCACTTTCTAAATTGCTTGACTTCACAAGAGAGAAACAGAGAAAGTAAGAGGAAGTGGATCATTTCAGTTTGGGGGCTAGTCATCTCCTTCTCGGTGGTGTGGGGCTGATGGACTTACTCTGCACGGGGTGGAACCTCGGGGCTCCAAATACTCCAATTATGCCTGAATCCATTCACACACTGAATGTTTTATACACACACACATACACAGACACACACACGCTCAGACTGCACAGTCTGTCTCACACAAACGCACATAAAGACATACATACACATACAATAACCTTTCTGATGAAAGATCATAGACCTGAAATGTTAACTCACTCTCTTCTCTCCATAGATGCTGCCTGACCTGCTGAGTGTTCCAGGTGACTTCTGATTTTATTACAGAGCTTGCTGTGAGAAGGAATCAATGATGGACACCATTCCCTCCAGATCACCTGTACCCTTCCCTTTGTAATAACAGTGCCCTTGCCTTGTGAATGAAACATCAGAAGCACTGTTTGAGACTATTATTGGCTTATTTATTAATATTAATATTAAAGATATTAACTATTAATATGTATTAATATTAATATAAAAAATATTAACTATTAATGACCTCTCCCCTCTGTGCAGGATATTTGTATCCCAGATCAGGTCTGTGCCTAATGAGGACATAGGACATTGGGGGCCTCAATGACCATATAAGTTGCTTCACTGCTTTCTTCAGACGAGCCCATACGAAACTAGGCGTGAGCAACTTCAGTTAAGGGTCTGCCTACACTTACTGTTCTACTGGGACACTAAGGACTTACTCTGCACAGGCTGAATCTTCACTGTTCTCAGCTTCTCCACAGACCTTTGCCAATCTGTTAAGAAATACCGCACATTAGAACTTGCTACTGACTTAATACCAAGCAGAACATAACAGGGCGGGCATTGGGATGCATTTGGATGGCGTTCTTGTCACCATTTTACACAAGTTTCAGAAAAATGGATTAAAAATGCAGCCAACAGAGAAATGGGGAGTGGGTGGGGAGAAATAAAGGAGCTCAATTAACTTCATGAGACTGGTTTGGATGAAGAAGATCCTTTGATCTCCTCCCTCGAGAATACCCACCATACTGTCTTTATCAAGCTGTTCTTTTAATGAGTCCAGTGAACTGGCCTCAACCATCCTTCCTGGCTACAACAATAACAACTTGCATTTATACAGCGCAATTCACGCCAGACGGTGTCTTGGAGCGCTTAACAGTGGTGGAGCCTGATGCCGAGCCAGCAGGAGGGGGAAGGTGACCGTAGACAGGAACGAAGAGTAAGATCTTCAAGCGCGACCTGAAAATGGGGAGAAAGTGGACGAGGTGAAGGGACAGAGGGAGAGAGCTCCACAGCTTCAGGACTTGGTGGCTGAAAGCACGGCCGCCGATGGTGGGGTGGAGGGTCCGGGGGGACAAGGTGGAGACCGGAGCCAGTTGAGTAGAGGCAGCGGGTAGTGGTGTCGGGAGAGGCTACGTCTCTTTCAGTCGTTAATGAGTGTCGGCAGGCTTCCACCAACAGTGCCAGAGCTTCACACAATGAATCAGACGGGCCCGGGTGTGAGGAGCTCCCGACCTCCAGATCTCCCTGTGAACTCATCACCGGAACAGACACACTTACTCTGCATCCACCTCCTGATCCTCCAGAATATGCCAGAGTTGCCTGCACAAATAACAAGTCACATTAGTCTGAGCTCCTTCCACTGATGTTATTGAACATTCTTGAAGGTATTTTTAATCAGTGGAGAAGCTGACTTGTTTTGCACGATCAACAGCAGCACAAGTTGTATTCGATTGCTATTAAGGTGTCAGCCTGGCTCGGTCAGTAATGCTCTCAACTCTGAGTCAGAAGGTTGTGGGTTCAAGACCCATGTTAGGATCTGAGCTTACAGTCTCTGTAAGCACACACTCACTGCACGGCGCACACGGTCACAATCTTATTGCCTGGCACACACAGGCACACTCAGCACACACTCACTGCCTGGCACATACAGCACACACTCGCTGCCTGGCACATGCAGCACACACTCACTGCCTGGCACACATAGCACCCACTCACTGCCTGGCACACCCAGGCACACACAGCACACACTCACTGATGGCACATAACAGCACACACTCACTGCCTGGCACACCCAGGCACACACAGCACACACTCACTGCCTGACACACAGGCACACACAGCACACACTCACTGCCTGGCACATACAGCACACACTCACTGCCTGTTACACACAGGCACAAAGTCGCGGCCTGGCACGCAGTCGCTACCCGCCCCACACAGACACACACTCGTTTCTATATGTACATCAGGTTGCTCCCAATACTGTACTCACTTCTCCGCTTTGTCTTCCACCATCTCTTCCCTTTGGTTTCCACAGAGTGGCAGCATTGAGACAGGAAACACACACAGTTATTGGTGAACAGAGTACACTGCCCTCCACACACACAGCACACTTACATATGGGTACACACTCTCTCACACACACACAAGCACACACATAGACACATACAGCCTGACATACACAGAGCATTATATATACACACACCGCCTGACATATACAGAGCATTATATATGAACACACAAAGCGTGACATACACAGAGGATTATATATACACACACACAGCCTGACGACATGGGCAGGACATAATTTCAATGTGCTCCACAGGAGGGAACACAATCAGCTGCTCACTTTATTTCATCCTCTTTCTTCACCTCTTCCCTATGGCAACAAAGAGAAAGAGAAGACTGTGCATTTTGTAGACGAATACAGCGGCCAATTTGCTCAGAGTAATTTCTCACAAAGAGCTGTAAAGTGAACGACCAACTTTATTGTTGGCCAGGACACGAGGGGAAACTCCCTGCTCTTTTCGAATAGTGCTGTGGGATCTTCCAGTGTCAGCATAGACTATGAGTTCAAAATCCTGATGTGGGATTTAAACCCACAACCTTCTGCCTCAGAGATGAGATTGGTACCAACTGAGACAGACTGATGCTATTACAGCTGCTAATGGGATCAGATTATTTGTAAACTTGGGGGAAAGGGAACCTGTGTTCCACTTTCATAAGTTAGGGGTAAGTTACTTGGAACAAGAAGATCAGAACATTGGGAGCCAGGATTTTCCTTTGACGAGTCATTACTCCCGGTGTAGCACCACCTACCATCTGCTAGCTCAAAGGCCATGCGAGGTTTAAAGTCCCAATGGGTTCCTTGGATTCATACAGTGAATTTATTCATTAAAGCTGATGAACCACCAGTAAAGAAGTAGTGACAAGGATTAGAATAATAATAATCCTTGCATTTGATATAGTGCCTTATCACGTCTTTGAGACGTCTCAAAGTGCTTCATAGAATATACCTCAAAGTGAATTGATTGTATATTTTATTGGGTGAAATGTGGCAGCCAATTGCACACAGCATTGTCCCACAAATAGTTGTGGATTGAATGATCAAATTATTATTATTATTTCAAGGTATTATTACCCCCAGAAAAGTGATCCGCCAATCAACTAACAACCGGGTTCCTACTTACCGCAAGGTAAACAGAGGCGTGTGTGGAGTAAGGAAACTTGCTCAACGTTTCACCCTGCCCGGGAATCAAACCCAGGTTCTCTCGCTTACGAGGCGAGTGCTCTAACCACTAAACTACAGCCGGATGATAATGAATTGAAGCCATTGTGCATGAGATGTTAAGCCACGTTACATGGCTACCTCTGTCCAATATCCGCAATGTGCTGTGGGTGTGTGTGTGTGACACCATCTTTGCTTTCAGTCTATATTATAATACGCAACGAATACTGCAGTCACCCAATCCAGATCAAAGTCATAAAGTGAGCTCTACCTCTGCACCACTCTTGTCACCTCAGTCCCAAAGTCTGGAGATGTGGCCTGGTCGACCACCTCGCACTCGCTTGTTTGTGTTGCAGCATCTTGGTGAGGAACATTGTCATCCCAGTCAGAGTGCCCGTCTTCCAGGTCCTCCAACACCAACTCCTCCTCTCTGGGGAGAATGTGAACTGCAAACAGAAAGGCAAAGCCTCTGACACTGAGGTGCGCTCACTTAGTACTGGGACTAATAAGGCTCACACATCACAAGATTGATCTAGATGAAGAAGGCCCTCAAGCCCATCTGATCTCATCCTTCCCCACCCCCTCCTCATCACTACATTAAGCTGCTTTTTAAGTGAGTCCAGTGTCCTGGCCTCAACCATCTTTTCTGACAACCAGTTCCAGTCATTGATTACCCTCTGCGTAAAGAAAAACTTTCCTGGTGTCTGTGCCGAAATTGCTCTATACAACTCTAAACCTGCGACCTCTTGTTCCGTTGTCTTGTTGCATCCTAAAGTATTGACCTGGGTTTATCTTTTCACTCCTACTTAAAATGTCATACACTTCTTTGAGGTCCTCTCTGAGTTATCTTCTCATAAGACTGAAGAACCTGAGTTTATATAATTCCCTCATCTCTTTATTAACCTCCTTCTGTACAATCTTGCATTCAGCCCAATGATCACCCTCTTCTGTCTCCCGACGAGCTTCATGAATATTCCTCTTCTCCTTTATCTCCATTTTTTATTTTCCTATTGATCCATTTTGGTGTTTTTATTTATTTTGCCATTGCTGCACTTAAGTATATACAGGGTGACCAAAAAAGTCTTATTTTCCAGCTACCCTGTTATCTAAAAACAAATCATAATTTCTTTAAGACTTATTAGACATTGTAATGGTATCACTAGTTTTTGGTCACCCTATACAAAGTTCTTCAAGGATGTCCATTTTCCTCAACTGGTTTGTCCTTGAGTAATGCCTCCCAATCTATGTCTCATAGCTCAACCCTCACACCCCAGACATTTACTTGTCTAAAGCTGTGACCAGAGTTTGGTTTGGGGCTGATGCTGTTTCCCAAGTCAAACTGAAGGTTATTGAGCTGTGGTCACTACGCCTTGTGAGCTCCCTGACACACACGCACCACATTAACAAGCTTTCACACTTGAACATTCCCTGTTTATGTTGGGCTGATTGAAATCCCCCATCAGTACCACCTTCTTTTTTCTGATGTATACTCCTAATATTGACATACGAGTCATTCTCTCTGCTTTGTCCTTGTGCTCTGTAGCAAATGTTAGAGTCTGTCCCTTTTCTAGTTGAGCCCATCCTAACCAAAGGGATTGTGATTGTGTACTGTGCTTAATCCTGTGATGTCAACTCAATTACCTTAACCTCCCAGGTGTCTTTTATACACATGGAAACTCTTCCGGCTTTCCTATTGCTTCCATCTTTCCTGAATAGCCTATATTCTCGTAAGTTACATTCACTTCCATCATCCATGTTTAGCCAATGTCTCTGTGATTCCAACTACATCATAAATACCCATTGCCAACATTGTCTCTCGTTCCAATTTAATGCTTCTAGCATTTATATTTATTCACACAATTATACTCTTTTCCCCTTTAACCTTCCTGTCTGGTTCACTGATCTTGCTAGCGGATGCTTTCTGGGATCTTGCATTCTTGATTAGGTCGTTCCTTTATTTTTTGATCTGTAATGGTTTCACCTTTTTATCGTCTCTTCCTGAGTTTTTTTTTCTCTACCGCAGCATTCCTCCTCCGTCACTGGATAATGGGGGTATGCTTACTCTTTTTGGAGGGGTTACTTGGTCAACACAGTAGAGAGTCCCAGAAGATACAGTGGGAAACTCCGTTCACTTTTTGAATAGCAACGTGGGATCTTAAATGCCCACCTGACCAGACAGACAGAGCCTCGGTTTAATAACATCTGAAGGACGACACCTCCGACATTGCAGTGCTCTCCCCAGTGTTGCACTGGAGTGTCAGCCTAGATTTTGAGTTAAAATAATAACCCCCGCATTTGATATAGTGCCTTATCACGTCTTCTAGACAACAACAACAACAACAAATTACATTTGATACAGCACCTTTCACATCAGGAGGACGTCTCAAAGCGTGAATTGACTATATTTTGTGGGCGAAACGCAGCGGGGTCCCACAACAGTCGTGGAGTGAAGTGACCAATTTATTATTTTTAACAAATTGTTAAAAATAATTTCTTTATTTTTCAAAGTACAACAATAATAATGATCCTTGCATTTGATATAGCCCCTTATCACGTGGTTGAGACGTCTCAAAGCGCTTCACAGAATACATTGTATGGGTGAATATATCACAGTCCTCCCCTCCCTTTTTGTTTATATCATCTTGTTTCCCTCACCCGCTCCCCAACCCATCAGAGTCTCACTATCTAGAGATTCCTTGTTCTCAACAATCAGTACATGCCTTAATTCAAAGCAAAGCATCTCTCTACCTTCACCGTCATGTGGGACTCAGCAATTAGCCTCTGGACATTAATGAGCTACTTCAAAAGCCTCTGTCACCAGAGCAATTGATTGACTTCCTGCTTTCCTAATGTTTACCAGCCACAGGGGACGGGAATCCAATCCAAATGACCTTTATTGGAACATTCATTACATCCGCCTTCCATCACCCAGTTGCCCATTATAATTTCTGGCGTAACTCCATGTGGAATGAGACTGTGGTGTTCCCTTGGCCCCATAACCCTCTGTTGACAAAATAAATTGTGCCAACGGCTTTTAAAGAGGCACAAAATCACACCACGGTAAAAACCACCTGACCTCAACAGGGGTCATTTCCTCATATCTTTACGTTGCACCTTCCTGCTGTCATGGAAACAAGACACCATTTGGACCTTGTCATTTGGAGCTTGGTGCTAGCTCAAGGGAGATCTCTTCTTCCTCTGTTCCTTCCTCATACCCTTTAATAATTACCTTTAGCGTTTTGACCCCTTTAAGTGTTCTTGCGGACTTAACTTCGAAAACCATTTGTGGCACATTTCACCCCCTTTCCCCCACCTCCCACACCCCAACCCCCCCAAGCTCACAGACATTCACACTGTCTGAAATTAAGTCTAAGTTTTCTCTGCTCCGTGTTCACTTTCTCTAAACCCAGCCTATATCGTGTGTCAGTTATTTTGAGCTCCAGTTGTTGATCGTGGCTCCTGCTCAATATTAGGGATCAAATATCATTCCAGAGACAGCTTCTTCCAAATATACCCTCCACAGTTACAATCCTTCCTAATATCCTTGATTTAACAAGTCATCCAGAGGACGGCACCTTCAACAATCGAATGCTCCCACACAACTGCGCTACTGCATCAGCCTGAACTGAAATTCTCAACGCAAGTTTAAATCCACAACTTACTGCCCCAGAGATGAGCTTTCTGAACAGAGAGAGTGCTGCCTGCCCCCATCACACCAGTCCTCACCAAGCTCCAGATCGATTTAAGATCCTCTCACTTGTCTACAAATCCCTTCACGCCATGACACCTCCCTACCTTTCCGTCCTTTCTCCCCACTCCACTATCCACTGCCTCCGCTTGGCTGGCTCTCTCCTCCTGCTTGTACCTTGTCCCCTCCGCTCCACTACGCCCTATAGCATTGGAACTCTCTCCCCCAATCCCTCCGCCTTGCCCCCCTCTCTCTTTCCCCTCTTTTAGATGACGACTGAGACCTTTCTCTTCTACTATGCTTATGGTCACACACTCCCTCAGAGTCAGGCTCCGCCACTGTTAAGCACTTTGAGACACTGCCCCACATGAAAGGTACTATATAAATGCAAGTTGTTGTTGCCTGCTGAGCCAAGTCGACATATTCTACATCAAATCACTGCCACTATTATTGAACACATGTGTAAGGGATAATGAGGAGAGCAGACCTTTACAGACTGCTGGCAGTGCAACAGGATCAGGGCACCATCTCATCATATTGAGCTTCACCTACAGACCATCTCAATGTTATTACAAGACACTTTAAAACACAACAAAGGCTTCTATCTGCTGACTCACTCACTTTACTTGTAATCACCCGTGGGAACTGTACTACCGTACAAGAGTCTGACTACACTTGTCCAAATATTAAAAAATTATGAATTCTACCCAAAAAGTGGGGTCCTGTAGCTCAGTGGTTAGAGCACTCGCAAGCGAGAGACCTGGGTTCGATTCCCAGCAGGGCAAAACCCTGGACAAGTGTCCTTACTCCACACACCTGATAATAATCCCTCAAGAAAAAAATAATAATAAATTGGTCATTTCAATCCACCACTGTTTGTGGGACGCTGCTGTGTGCAATTGGCTGCCACGTTTCGCCCACAAATATACAGTCAATTCAGTTTACAGTCTATTCTGTGAAGCGCTTTGAGACGTCTACAGATGTGAAAAGTGCTGTATCAAATATAAGGATTATTATAAAAATGCAACTCCATCCCATTCCCCTTTCTCTCTATTGATCAATGGAAGGTCCAACCATTGGATGCCGTAGACTTGAACTTAACTTTCTTAATGATAATAATTCTTGCATTTCATACAGCTCCTTTTCATGTTGTCAAAACATCTCAAAGCATTTCACGTGATTTTAGCGTAAAGTGTAGTGACTGTGCAGTTGTGAACAAAGCAAAAGCAGCAGCCAATGTTCCACAAACAGCCATGGAGTGAGTGACTAATCTTATTTGGAGGGGTTGTTGACCAGGACACCAGGAGAGAAAAACTCCCTTCTCTTTTGGAATAGTGCAGTGAGGTCTTTAACATCCACCTGATCAGGCAGACAAAGGAAGAACTGACTTCTGAACAAAAGTAAATTTGGGGGAATTTCAGAATAACCAGGTAATAAGACACAGGACTCAGGGTGGCTGAATGTCACCTTTATTTTTCACAGTATAATTGCTTTTGTGGTCTTCAATCTCGGTTTCTAATATAGGTGAAGACTGATGGATAATGGAATGCTTGAGACTGTCAGCTAGATTGTAGGTTGTATTCAATATAGTGGATTCTGTCAAATTCCTTTTCTCTCTAAAAATATTGCACAATTTTGCTTTAAATTTGCAAATAAAATGGCACTGGACTAACAGTACAAGTGAACCATACTTTTTGACTTATTTACACTATATGTTAGATATAGGGAGGGTCTATTCTGTGAGAGAGACCCACTTTGAGACGGAGGGACCACAGGAGATGGCAAAGACCCTTGTACAATTGTAAATTGCACCTCATAAACCAATTCTACAATGCGGGTTCCGTTGTTTAAATGGTATTTTTTGATATTAATAATATTATTTCTTGATGAAAATCGTCACTAAATGCTTGCAGGATTTTGTGGGCATTCAGAAGCAGGATAAATAAGAGCGTCAGTGTGTGCGTGTGAAGGCAGAAGGTTGCACGTCTTCCCCCTTCATTGCTCAGTGTTACCCCTCCAGACACACTGAGCGCCCCACACACAAACTTCCTGCCCTAAGTCAAGCTGTTCAATGTCTCCAAGTCTCTGTGTGGGGCCCAGGTCAGAAATGACATGATATACAAGTCCCAGACTGGACTTGCTCCCTATCTACACACACTGACTGACATCTTTCCAAAGTCTTCATTTTCCTTTTGTTTCAGAGACTTGAACCACCTTCTCTCCTGAAACAAAGGAGAAGAAGAATGGATTAGGGCACAAACGAGACTCTGCTGTTCCCAGTCCCCTCCCTGCCTCCACTCACCTCCTGCCTCCCAGCTTTGCTTTACTTCTTCAGCTGCTACTCCTGCCAATCAAACCATTTTGGATACAGCGGACAGCACTGACATTACTACTGATGGGCAATATCATGAATATAACATTTGCTATTGCACAGAGATGGAAAGCTGTCAGTGCTAGATAGTGAAATACGTTTCCAAACTGACACCTAACAACTTCTCTTGGGTCAGCTACAGTACAGGATAGATGAGGAGTAAAGCACCCTCTGAATTGTTCATTCAAGGATAGGGACATCCTCCCTACATGAAAGGCGCTATACAAGTGTAATTTGTTGTTGTTGATCTTAACTCAAGGATTGCCACATCCGACACTGTATAAACTGTATAAATGCGATAAAGTTCACAATTATCTGCCTAAAAGATCAGGATTCACAGATTAAAGATTCAAACTCTCAGGCGAGCTCTCTGATTCACTAACATCATACCTGAGTTCACAGTCTCAGAATGCACTCCAGTATAGGGATGGGGATACTGCATTGTCAGAGGTGCTATCCTTTGACTGAGGTCCTTCAGGTGGACATTAAAGATATGAAAGGCACTACTGTATATGAAAAGAGAAGGGGATTTTCTCCCGGTGTCCAGCAGGTTAACAATCCCCAGAAAAATGTATCTTTCACCTCGTGGCTGTTTGTGACCTTCGTCGTGTGTAACAATGACTACTGCGTTTATCTACAAAAAAGTCACTACCGTATCCTTGACAGAAATTAGTGTGAAGTCATTTGAGTCGTTTTGGTGTAAAAATGCAAGATCAATCATTGATTTTGTGTACTGCTGCATGTGGAAGATTCCACTTTACAACATATTCCGTGAAGCGCTTTGAGACGTCTCGAAGACGTGATAAGACGCTATATCAAATGCAAGTTTAATATACATAAAATTAGTTTGAGACATTGGGGTCTAACTTGGAAGATTATGAGTGATACTATTCACTGAAATAGTAATCTGCGCCTTGGAAGGTGCTATGTAAATGTAATTTGTTGTTGTTGTTGAAAATGCTGAAACTCCACTTGAGAATATCAGTCTCCCACCGGATGTTAGAAAGTTTCTTTGCCCTCAGTCAGGAAGCTAAAAGGAAGAGAGGTCAATCTGAGGCAGATCTGATCAAGTACCTGCAGGATTTGCTATTTACAAATCCTTTTAGAAATCTTGCAAGTTAGACCCTAGTAACTTATCGTTCCTTCTCAGTGGCCTGCTTAGTGTTTCTTGCATCAAGTTCTTCCTCAAACCATTGACAGGGTTTTCAGGAGAAAGGCGTACTCACTTTCCTCGACCGGACTCGTTGTCACATCCCTGTCATCCTAGAAGAGCACAGAAACATACACACACTTTAGAACCCTATGAAATCTGGGACATCTTATTCAGTTCATTTTGGAAATCTTTGAGCCACCGATCTGCGAATTAAGAAAATGCTTCAGATTTGTAAAGTTTTCCCGATTTGGATTGTGGAATGGGCCTGAATGTCTGCTCACACCACCCGCAGTCAAACACTTCTCCTACACACATTGACAGAGGCAATGCACTGTTATCCTGCTGACTGGTGGGTGACATAAATCTCAGTAAACAAGTCAAAATAAATTTATTTCTTGCGAACGAAATTGAGAAGAAATTGGAAGGCACGATGGGCCGAATAGCCTCCTTCTTGTGTTGTAAGATTCTCTGATTCTCTGAGTTAATAATATAATGGCGGGAGGTGAGTGTCTAACATGTGATTCAAATGGAAAAATCCTGAAGTATTGAATATGCATGGTCTAGTGTTACAGAGGCAGTTCCCTCCCACCCCCCACTGACAGGGACCAGATTCAATGTTATAGTTTTATGCTGAGTATTCTGTTCAGCAAAAAAACACCAACTGACACTTGTACTCACAGGCGATAATCATTCAGCTCCAGTGATGATTATTACACAGCGCAGATGATGGCCTCGCACCATTATCCACCATTTACTGACAGTGAGCCCACAGTCTAAATGACTCACTCCTTCCAGCAACTCCTTACTGTCAAATGCCCTGGCTGACTGTTCTCAGTGACGTTGGCTTGTCTCACCTTTCGCTTAATGCTGACCTTGAAGGGACGAGAGCTTAAGAGGAGTGTTTTTCATTCCCATTTCCTGACACTTGCTTTACTCGATTGTTAATTCAGAACCTACCTGGAGCTTTTCCTGTGTTGTTTGTTGAGATTTGGTGACTGGCTGTGGCACAACTTTCCCCAGACCTTCTACAAACCAGCTGAAGACACTGCGTGGGCACAAGGATAAAATAAGTCAAACACATAAGACCTGTAGAATAGTGGTACTGTGATATCCACAGTAGTCACCCTACTCTGCCCCCATCCTCTGGAACTCCATCCCACATTCCCATCACTTCGCTCCCTCCTTTGCCTTCTTCAAGGCACACCTCAAGACCCTCCTCTTTGACCGTGCCTTCAGCCACCCTCCTGCCCCAACACTCCTGCCCCCACCCTCCTAGCCCCACCCTCCTACCCCCATCCTCCCTCATCCCAACCGCCCCCGGCTCGGGTCCTAATCCCTGACTGTTCAGCGCCTTGGGACATCCTCCCGACGTGAAAGACCCAGGAAAAGCTTTAGGTAGGTTCTCAATTACCCGGAAGTAATGAGTAATGATGTGATTTTTAGCTAGCCAGATCTCAGGTTCCCTGTGCCATCCATTTCAGATTTTCTCTCATTAAATACAATGATATGGGTGACGGTATTTGAATTTCACAGTGGTTAAATTTCATGGTTGAAACTAGACAAAATGTGTCAGTTTAAAGCTCTTAAACTGAGAGGCATTACGAGGCAGCCCCAAATCTTCCCTTGCCCAAGTCCATTTGAATGAACTTATCCACACGGAGACATGGGATTGTTATCAGAAGTAAAATGTCAGCAATACTGATACCAATTCATTATAGAAATTTGCCCCCACTCCCCCACCACCCCCCACCTCACCACTGCTCTCCCTGCCCACCACCACTCCTCCCATGTCTTCTGCACCTCCCTGCCCACTGCTCCCTCTCCCCCACTGCCCCTCATTCATAGATTCATAGATTCATAGATACATAGAATGTTACGGCACAGAAGGAGGCCATTCGGCCCATCGAGTCTGTGCCGGCTTTTTGACAGAGCAAGTCACTTTCACTAACCCCAATCACCAGCTTTCTCCCCATAACCCTGCAAACCCGTCTTCCCCAGATACCTATCCAGTTCTCTCTTAAAAGCTGTTATCGAATCGGACTTCACTACCCTTTCAGGCAGATCATTCCAAATTCGAACAACTCGCTGAGTGAAAAAATTTCTTCTAACCTCCCCTCTGCTTCTTTTGGTAGATATCTTAAGACTGTGACCACGGGTCACAGACACATCTATCTGTTATGTCAGACACAAACCTAGGACCTTCAGCTCAATGCCATACCATATGGTATATTTAGTAATGTCATTACTAATGACTAACCTTCTAACCACAACATTTAAAACATTCTATTTCACAGGAGAAAGTAGAGATTTTTTCATCAATCAAATAACTTTCCAACGACTGGCTCTCTGGGTTCCAGTTCCACTATAAACATCTCTTCATCTTGAGAGACACCTGTCGCCATGCACCACATTTTAACACTTTAAATCCTTTGTACATAAACTTTCTCAATCACATCAGGTGAGGTTAAAGATCTCATAGCACTACTCGAAAAGAGAAGGCAATTCCCCTGAGCCGACAATCCCCCAGATAAAATTGGTCATTCGCTTCATAGCTGTTTGTGGAACATTGCTGTGTGCAATTGCCAGCCGTGTTAGTCCTACAAAATACACAGTCACTACATGTATATTCAGTGAGATGCTTTGTCACTTCCTTCCAATGTGAATGGCACCACATCAAATGCAAGGATTGCTAATGTATTATTTTGAAACCTACCTTTTTGGGGACCCATATATAAACTTACACTCCTCCAGTAAACTGTTGCGAGGCCTCACTCTGTCACCCATTTTCAAATGACTTATTTACTCTTCTTCTAAACTAGCCAAATGCAACATGGCTGTGCATAACACAGAAAAGCATATGGTTTCAGGAGACTAGCACATGCGAACAACAAGGCGCTTTGAGCAAGCCAGGAAGCCTCACACATTGCCACAAAACTCTGCACAGCTTCTAGTTAGCAGCACAAAGAGAGGTTCAGATGACAAAGGCTCTTCCACCCATTTGATCTCATCATATTCGCTTACAAAGTACAGTTACCACAGTTTACAGCAGTTCCTCTGAAGCGCTTGGGAACATCTTCCTGACATGAAAGGCACTATATCAAAGGTAAGGATTTTTTTTATTATATTCTCCAGAATACCAACCCTAGCATCTTCCTATTGCAACTTCAATCTTATCCTAAAGGAGTCTTGTGTCCCGGTCTAAAACCCCTTCCTTGTAATCTGTTACTGTTCTTGACCGCTCCATTGCCCATTGATTCTATGGCGTCAAACTACGCCATTAATCAGTGTTCCCTGTGTAAAGGGGGCAATATAAATGCCAGTTGTTAGTGTTCTAAAGCTCTGAATCATAGACTCATAAACAGAGTGAAAGGGCATCAAGTTATAGTGATGGAGCTCATGGGTCTGGCATTGAGGTTGTGAACATGCAGTTGAACTTGGCTGTAGCCTAATTGTGCTCGTTGTAGTCTGGAGTCTAATCTGACATAGCTCATATACAGCACCAGCCTCACACTAAAGATAATGCACTAAGTTCAGTAACTAGCAAGAAGCTAGCTCTATAAAATGAGCAGATCCAGGCAGTTGAATACAGCATTACCTCTTATCCTCCTGACTGTTGCAAACAAAAAAGGAAACAAATAAGGCATCCAGATATTTGATAAAATTACTAAACACGCCTTTTATCCAAAAGCTTTCAAATAAGATGTCCAACATACAAATGTGGCTGATTCATGGTGTAGAGAGGGGTGCTTATGAGAGGGATGTTTAAGTTGAACGCATCCGTTCATTACCACTCACAGCAATGAGCTTACTCACACACTGAAAACATCCAGTTAAGAGCAGGGCTTCATAAATTACTTGTAATAATTTAATCCCAATAATCATACCTGGTTTTAGTGTCTGGCTCTTTCTCTTCTTTCACAATAGGGTCTGGGGTTGGGGCAATTACAGTGACTGGGGAAGACAGAAAGGATGAACAATTAAGATTATTGCAGTACCACCCATCTAAACCTGACATTACTCCACATTTACACAATATGGTGACTCACCCTGTATCTCACCTGGACACAGCCCTGTAATTTCTATAACCCGGCAACTAACCTTGAATGTTATCAACGGACAGGATCTAAAATGATTAAAGTGAACCAGAACAGATCTGAACTGCAACTGTTAGTAAATGGGATAGGACCAAAAGCACGATAATTTTACAGCAATTGTATCCTTTATGGAAAAATAAATGCATTAGTTATTACAGTGCCAGTCAAACACTGGTCTAGAACTGGCATCACTCCACATTAATCAGCCTGCGATTGAAACGCGGGTAAATTCAGAATGAATCTATGGAAACACTGTTTCAGTGAGGGAGTAGTAAACGTAATGGAACAGGCTCCCTTTGGAGACAGTGGATGCAAGAAAATATTGAATCTTTCAATCATAATTTAGTTAGAGTTATGTTTGGAAATAGAGTATATAATTTGGGACACAACATGTCACGCGACTGCCAGGATGGTGAAGGGCAAATTGGATGGACCTTGATCTTTTTTCGCCAAGCAAATTCTTATGTTCTTATGTTTTTGTTAATCAAATGGAGCGAGTGGAGTGGAGCCCACAACAGGGTAAGTTGTATGTGGGCTGGAGAAACAGGACCTGATGGACAACATTGCTTTGTTATGTTACTAAACATAGCAAAGCCTCTTGGTGAGATCATCTGCAAACATGGGGTCAACTTCCACATGTATGCGGATTACTCCCAAATGTACCTCTCGGCCTCCACTTTTGACTCCAGACCACTGCTGTCCTGACAGAAAGTCTGTCAGACATCAAGTCCTGGATGAGAGCTAACGTTCTTCAGTTGAGGCCCTCCTGATTGGCTCCCGTCAGCACCTCCACAACTCAGGCGCTGACAGCATCACCATCCATGGATGTACACTCCACATTACTAAGCCAGTCTGGAACCTTGGCATCTTGTTTGACCCTCAACTATCCTTTCTACCCCACATCCGTACCATGAACCCACCTCCACAACATCGCCCGGCTCTGCCACTGCCTCACACCGCAGGCCGCCAAAACCCTCATACATGCATTCATTACATCCAGGCTCAACTACGCAAACTTCTTGCTTGTCAGCCCCCAAACTCTTCCCTCCATAGGCTGCAGATCATCCAGAACTCTGCAGCCCATGTCCTCTCCTGCATCAGGCTCTGTGACTCTATCAACCCTATCCTCGCATGACTCCACTGGTTTCCCATCACACAGAGGATACAGTTCAAGATGCTGGTCCTCATCTTCAAAGCCCTCCATGACTTTGCTTCCCCCATACCTCTGCAACCTCCTAACCCCCTACCAACCGACCCATTCCCTCTGCTCAGTGGGCTCCGGCCTGCTTCATGTCCCCCACCTCGCGCCCCACCATTGGCAAGCGGGCCTTCCGCCATTTTGTCCCCACCCTCTGGAACCCCATCCCGCAGTCCCTCCGCCTCGCTCTCTCTCTTGCCTACTTCAAGACCCATCTCAAGACCACCCCCCTCTTTGACCGTGCTTTCGATCACCCTCCATCCCCCCCTGCCCTCCATCCTCCCCAATCCCGACCCCAGCTCGGGTCCGAAACACTGACTGTCCAGCACCTTGGGACATCCTCCCGACATGAAAGGCTCTGTACAAATGTAATTCTGATGTTGTTGTTGTTGTAGTAAAGTTTTACCTTCTATAACGGTGACAGTTTGGGTTTCTTCTTCATCAGTCTCCTCCTCTTCTACCTTTGGCTCCTCCACCAGTTTGACCTTTCAATAACAGGGTGTAAAAAGAACAGGATGTAAAGAACTTGCCAAGGGAGAAGGTGAAACAGATCCAGGGGTGTCAGTTGATTGATTGCTCATTGTGTCAACACAGTCCGAGGCAACAATAAACAAGGCAAACAGGATTCTGTGCTACATTGCCAAATCAGTTGAGTTTACAGACCCAGACATTCATACTCAAGCTATATCGTTCTCTAATCAGGCGACACTCAGAGTACCGCATACAGTTAGGGTCACTTCAGCACAAGTGGGTTGCCCAGGCACGAGAGGCATTGCAAAAAAAGATCAACAAGGACGATCCTCAGCGTTAGCAGAATGAGCTACGAGCAATGATTAGTCAATTTCGGACTCCTCGGTTTTGAAAGGAGATGGGACTTTATAGATATATAAATATATATGTATACACAATTTTAAGTATGATTGAAAATAATAATAATCCTTGCATGTGATACAGCGCCTTATCACGTCTTTGCGACGTCTCAAAGCGCTTCACAGAATGTACTGTAAAGTGAATTGACTGTATATTTGTGGGCGAAACGCAGCAGCCAATTGGGCACAGCAGCGTCCCACAAGCAGTCGTGGATTGAGTGATCACATTTTTTTTTTTTTTATTAATTATTATCCCCTGGAAAAGCGATCCGCCAACCAACTAACAACCAGGTTCCTGTATACTGCAAGGGAAACAGAGGCGTGTTGTCCTGTTTGGAAACCCAGGACCTCTCGCTTGCAAGGCGAGTGCTCTAACCACAACTCTACAGGACTCCACGCGTCCTGAAGAATACTTTAGGAGGCACAGTGACAGGAGAATAAGAGTGTGTGGGTTTAGAATTGCAATGGAAAATTTCATGACAGAAGTATTTCTTTACTCATATGGTAAATCACGATTGGAACAGATTGCTAGGAACAGTGTTTTAGGCGATGACGTTGGACTAACTAGTTTGATGAAAACCCAGTCTTTTGGGCAGTCAGTAAACATGAGGAATCTCAGTCACTCCGAGGGAAGCTGGTACAATATACGGAGACTATCCTATTTCACTGTAACATGCAGCAAAGGAAAATCTAACTTTACAGCAGCTCAGACCGGCAGATTCTGTTCCAAATTATTCCTCGTTGAACCCTCTTAGCAAATAGAACACTGTGCAATAACCTGTACACGACATAGAAAATACCGTGACATGACGTGTTGAAACATTTTTTTAAGTTTGAGGTGATGCAATTCATTCGCACTCTTTGCCCATCTCAGCTGAGAGGGGAAAGAGTGCGAATGAATTGCATCACCTCAAACTATACATTGTAATACACCGTGTGTGAGTGAGTCACCTTATACCCACTGCAGTCTAACACGACAACCGCAACAACAACTTGCAATTATATAAAGGGAAGTCTAGACGCTTAGTTCTAACGTAGAGTTTCCGAGTGTGTAAAACTCTGCAAATAATCTTATTTATTTATTTATTTATTTAGGAACCGTCCGTGTGTACCTCTTGTTCTGAGGGAGCTGATTCCACTTGCGCAATGGCACTTCCCGGTACTGAGATCTCCACTGGCTGTGGGACCACCTTCTCCAGACCGTGTTTGAGCCAACCGAGCACGCTGCAAATCGTTTCACAAAGTTAGCGCGCGAGGAAATAACAACGCCTTGCATTTATTTATACAGCCGCACTTGCGCACCTTGGACGTGGCAGCACGAATCCTGGGAGCAGGTTTCCTCTGGCTGGTAAAGTTACACGCGTTTATAACAGGATTCTAATACTTGAAAACAGTAACATTTAGACTAATGATAGTCCTTGCATTTGATTTAAGCGTCTTATCACATCACGCATTCGTCTCAGAGCGCTTCGCGGACTGTATCGTAAAGTGGATCCACTGTGTAATTCGTGGCCAAACTTAATAATTCATTCAGGGAAGGTTGAATTTTTGTAAAAATATTTAATAAGGAGGAATATTATTGAGGGGTCGGTTACCTGATGCCCCCAGTAGAGGGGGAACGAGGTACATCAATCGTCTTGACTGTGGGAGATGTCTCTGTGGGAGGAGCTGCTTTGCCGTCAGTGGCCTCCTCTACAGCCACAGTCACTACAGTCACCTTCACCTCAGCTACAGGCTCTGGCTCAGGCTCGGGCTCTGAGACATCAGGAATCAACACAACATGAGAAATTGGGCATCAAGAACCATCAATAGTTCTTACTCACAGCTTAAACTCTCCGAAGGATAGCAGAGAAACGTCGGATTATAATCACACATCATCAATGTTACGGCACTTAGTGGCCAACATGAATCCCCTCCCCCTCACCCTGTTTCTTTCCGCTTTCTGTCTGTTCCACAGTCTCCATTTCTCTCTCTTCTTCCTACGTTCTGTTTCTGGCTCCCACTCCTTCCACTTTCCTTGCTCTCCCACGAGAACAAAAGTCACACAAAATAACAAAACGTGTGCCATTGACACCTGGAAATCCCTGTGTCTAGAATGGAATGAATATTCTGCTCCCGGAGGGATGCACCCTGCTCACCTAATTCTAGAGAGTATTAGGCACAGGTTAGCAAGAGCCAAGGCTAAAGGAACCCAGAGTGTGAGTTGACATACTCTTGGAGTTTATCTAGATAAAACTACAAAGTTCATCATTGAAAGCTCTGTCTGGCGAGTATCCCATTTGGCAATTGTGCCACGGTAAGGTGATACCGTACACAGGAATTCTAATCATGATCTAAACACTTTGACAGTCAAACTAGAGTGTTTATCTCCCCAACACCCCAACCCCTAGGGGTATATTAACAAACAATAGAGAGCATTACAAGTTTGATTATTAGCTACAGAGCACTCACTCTTTTCAGTTGGGGGCTCTTCTTCCTGTGGTTCAGGTTCCTGTACCAGGAAATTAAATACCGAAGGTTAAAAATGACAGTATCTTATCTTTTTAATGATATACATACAAATGGTCAACCCAGATCTTAAGCAGATTAAGTTCACTTGATACATCATCAGGCTTTGCATTCCATGCAGTGTCCCATCGTGTGCGCACAAGGAGTTACTTTGAATTTGTTATGTGGGCAAAAGCAATGGCTGGTTTGCGTCTGCAACATCTCACAAATAGCAATGAGATGAGTGAGTGATCAAATCCAATCTGTTGGTTTTGTGCATCTGGATGATGGAGAAATTCTTGTTCTGTTTAAAATCATACTGATGGGTATTTTCACATCATCCTAACCACCAGACCAGACAGATATGATCTCGACTGAACGTTCTCATCTAAAGGATAGCATCTCCACTGCTGCAATGGAGTGTTAGCAAGATGATGCCCTGAGCATAATGTGTGGGTCTTGAACCCACAATCTTCTGACCCAGAGATGAGATTGCTAGCGTCTGAGTCTATTTTTCTCACATCTTTCAGGAGAGAAGTAGAGAAAGTTGAATGCAAAACAAAAAAAGCTGAGGACAAAAAGCAAAGCTATATTTGGAGCAATTATTCCTTGTTATTAAATTATTGTTATTCCTTGTTCCTTAACTTCCTTGAAGTGTCAGCCTGGCTCAGTTGGAAGCGCTTTCCTCTCTGAGTCAGAGGGTTGTGCGTTAAAGCTCCTTGAAGTCAGGCCTTTGAACTCACAGACGAGGTTGACACTCCAGTGCAATGCGGTGGGTGGGGGGTGGGGGGGTGGGCTGTGTTGGTTAAGGTACCATCCTTGCGATGAGACAGTTAGCTCAGGTCCCATCTGCCTGTTCGGGTGGTCATTAAAGATTCCATGGCACTATTCGAATAGGGAAGGGAGTTTCTCGTGTGTCTAGTGTCCTGGCCAACATTCCTCTCCACACACAAATACAGGATAAAAATATAAATTGGTCGTTCACTTCATGGCTGTTTGTGAGACTCTGCTGTGTACAAATTGGCTGCAATGTCTATCTGCAAATACACAGTCACTGCACTTCGCAGTAAAATCCCATAACTGCTTTAAGAAAACTAAAATAATGCAAAATATTAAACATCAGCAGTTTACTCGCGCACACTTTGTAAATTATCTTATTTAGGAGCCATCAATAGGTACCTTTTGTTCTGAGGGAGCTGATTCCACTTGCACAACGGCACTTACTGGTACTGAGATCTCTACTGGATGTGGGACCACCTTCTCCAGACCTTGTTTGAGCCAACCAAGCACGCTGCAAATCGTTTCACAAAGTTAGTGAGAGAGGAAATAGCACAAATCTTGGGCGCAAATTTCTGCTGGTTGATAAAGACTGAGGTGGATAGATATTTGTTAGGTCAGGGTATCAAGGGATTGAAAGCGAGGGCGGGTAATTGGAGTTGAGGTACAGATCAGCCATGATCTACCTTATAGAATGGCAGAACAGGCTCAAGGGGCTGAATGGCCTATTCCTGTTCCTATATTTCCATGTCATCCAAAGGATTGAAAACTCAGCCGCCTTTTATCCTCACCTGTACTAAGCCCTGATCCCCATCACCCCAGGCCTTGCCAGGCTCCACTGGCTCCCTGTTGTAGAACGATCGATTTCAAGATTCTTACACAAATCCCAAATCACTTCATGCCCTCATACCTCCCCACCTCTTGCCAGCTTACACCCCACTCCTCTGCACCACCCCAGTGCGCAGCCAGCTCTCCATTTCTACATCCCTCGTCCCCTCTGCACCAACATTGCACCAACTATGCTTTGAGTCGCTATGACCCCAAACTGTAACGCCCTGTAACTCTTTCTCCCTTACCCTCTTTTTGCCCATGTTCAAATTGCACCTGACAACCTTTCTCTTCAACCCTGCTGGATCACCTCCCTTCCCGGCTCGGCATCAAACTCCACCATCGTTATGCGCTCCAAGATGCTACCCTGTGTGAAGGGTGCAACATAAAGGTAAGTCGTTGCAGTTTGACTAAACTTCTTAGCGTGTGTTTATAACAGGATTATGGATTATTTCAGGGAAGATTTGCTTTTTTGTAAAAATATTTAATAAGGAGGAATATTATTGAGGGCTCGGTTACCTGATGCCCCCAGTAGAGGGGGAACGAGGTACTTCAATCGTCTTGACTGTGGGCAATGTCTCTGTGGGAGGAGCTGCTTTGTCATCAGTGGCCTCCTCTACAGCCACAGTCACTACAGTCACCTTCTCCTCAGCTACAGGTTCCGGCTCAGGCTCGGGCTCTGAAACATCAGGAATCAACACAACATGAGAAATTGGGCATCAGGAGCCATCAATAATTCTTACTCGCAACTTAAACTCTCCAAAGGATAGCAGAGAAACGTTGGATTATAAGCACACGTTCTCAACGTCACTGCACTCAGTGGGCAACAGGAATTGCCTCCTCGCTTTTTCTCTATTTCCATTTTTCGCTCTTCTTCCTACGTTTTTATTTCTCACTCCCATTCCTTCCACTTCCCACGTTGTCTTGCTCCCCCACACAAAAACAGCTGAAGATGAGTAGGTGAGGAGGTGAAGTTCATGACAATACTACACATCATATGTGACATATTGCCCTTTCCAGGGTATTATTGTACTCGACCGAGGTCTAAACGTTGTTGTCTGTACGTGACAGTAGCTTTCCGCAGCATATTGCAATAGAGGCGGGCGCCAAGCACATTCTCCGCTGCCAGTATTGAATAGGAGTGACAGCTTTGTGTTGTATCATTTATTTTTGGTGTCTGACACATGTTGAAATCCATCAACATGCTTAAGAATAGCCAACCCGTCTGAGAGTTCCATCTGTGCCACTTACTTCATGGAAGCTGCCGTGTCTGGAATGGAATGTATACTCTCTCCCCAGAGGGATGCACCCTCCTTACCTAATTCCAGAGAGTATTAGGCGCAGGTTGGCAAGAGCCAAGGCTTGGGGAACCTAGAGTGGGCGATGGGGTATTGCTGGAGTTTACTTGGCTAAAACCATGTAACTTGCCATTGAAAGCACCGGCTGGCAAACTTCCTGTGGATAATTGTGGTCTGAGATGATATCGTGAAAAGGAATTCTAATCATGATCAAAAGACCGCGACACCCACACTAGCCCACGAACCTCCCCCACAGTCTCACCCAAAGAGGAAAGTCGCCAAACAATAGAGAGGATTACAAGTCTCATTATTAGCTACAGGGCACTCACCCTTTTCAACTGGAGGCTCTTCTTTCTGTGGTTCAGGTTCCTGCACCCGGGAAAAATACAGAGTTAAAAATCTTTCTTTTTTTTTTGAAATGATATGCACTCATACACGTTCAGCCCAGAATCTTAATCCGATTTCCCGATCAGGTTTCACGTTTGTTTTTAGCCACCCTTTTGCGATTCATACAGCGCCTGATCACGTCTTCGAGATGTTCTCAAAGCGCTTCACAGAATATACTGTAACGTGAATTGGCTGTATATTTTGTGGGCGAAACGAATAGTAATGAGATGAGTGATCCAATCTGTATTGTCTATTGTATCTGTATTGTGCACCTGGGTGATGGAGAAATCCCAATTCTTCTTTAAAATAATGCTGATTCGAAGGTTAACATACGAGGAGACCTAATAGAGGTCTTCAAAATCATGAGGGGATTTGATAAGTTAGAAAGGGAAAAACTGTTTCCAATGGTGGGTGTGTCGGTGACTCGAGGTCACAGATTTAAAATAGTCTCTAAAAGAAGCAAAGGGGAGGTGAGAAGAATTTTTTTCACACAGCGAGTTGTTTGAATCTGGAACGCATTGCCTGAAAGGCCGATTCGATAACAACTTTTAAAAACGCGGTGGACGGGTATTTGAGGAGGACGGGTTTGCAGGGTTATGGGGAAAGGGCTGGGGAGTGGGATTGACATAAATTGCTCTTTTCAAAGAGACGGCACAGACTTGATGGGCTGAATGGGCTCTTTTTGTGCTGTACGATTCTAAAATCTAAAAATCTGAAATCAAACATCATCCAAAGGCTGGGAGGAGTGCTATTGTTGGAGGTGTCGTTCTTCGGATGAGAAGTAAAACATTCTGTTCAAATGGACATTAAACGGCATGACTCAAAAACTGAGGGAGCTTCTGGCCAACAATTCCCCCAAATAAAAACATAAGTTGGTCATTCACTTCACGGCTGTTTGCTGGGGGCAAATTGGCTGCTGGTTTGCTTTCAATACACAGTCACTGCACTGCATGGAAAAATCCTGTGAAGCGTTTGAAAACGACGTGATAAGGCACTATATCGAACGTGAGGATTATTATTATTATTATTATTGCTCAGATCTCTCTCTGTTGCAGAATGAGCTCCCACTCCCCCCGGAATGTACCTCCTGTGTCTCCGGGGGGGCAGGAGGCTCGTCAGCTGCCTCAACAGCGGCTTTGGGGATTTCACTGTTCCTTCGGGCTGTGGGATCACCTTACCCAGACTCTGCACAATCCAGCTGAATATTCCACCTCCACGTCCGCCCCTACAAAACACAGCACCCTTTTCAAACCGTTTCTTTCCTCCAGCACAGGAGAGCAGCACAGACACACTGAGAGCAAGAGCAAGAGCAGAGCACATTATTCAGACAGCAACAAAGACAGACAGCAGCAACGGCAGAAGGAATCACAGGCAACACAGGCAAAAGGCTCGAATGTTTCTCAGAACCGGATGAAAGAAATGGCATTGGCTTCCATCCCCTCTCAACCGATCGCAACTCTCTATTTTAATCTACGCTGAGGCCCTCTCCCTAGCCGATTACATGAAGCGCTTTGAGACATCCTCCCAACGTGAAAGGCGGAACGTCAATGTAAATCGTGGCTATGTTGAAAGCAAAGTTCATCACTGTCGTATCAACAGTGAGTTGCATTTATATAACGCCTTTTCACGTTGGGAGGATGTTCCAAGGAACTGGACGAAGAGGGGTTTGAACCCGAGCTGTGGGTTAGGATCAGAGGGGATGGAGCGCCAGGAGGATATTTATATTTTCTTTGTTTGTACCTGACCAATTGCACCTATCACCCCCATTCTTGCCCGGATTCACTGGCTCATCCCTCAGAGAATCGAGTATAAAACCCTCATTCTCACCTTCAAAGCCCTCCACGGTCTTGCACCCCCTACCTCTCCGACCTCCTTACCCCATATCAGCCTGTCCGCTTCCTACCACTCGGCAGGCACTGGCCTGCTTCAGGTCCCCTGCATTTCCCACCCCACCATTGGCGGTCGGGCATTCAGCATCTCTGCCCCCACTCTCTGGAACTCTATCCCACAATCCCTCCGCCTCACCTCTCTTGCCTCCTTCAGGTCCCATCTAAAGACCTTCCACTTTGACTGCACCTTTGGCCACCCCCAGCCCCCCTTTCCTCCACCCCTCCTGACTCCAACTCCCAACTCAGGTCCAAAAGCTCTCTAACTGTCCAGCGCCCTGGGACTTCTTTCGAACATGAAGGGCGCCATACTAGTGTCATTTCTTGTTGTTGTTGTTGGCCTCTAGATCACGGAACTAATCTTTAATCCCTCAGTATTCTCTCTCTTCTACAGTCCTTCAAACGCCAACTTGGAGTCACCTAACAGCTTCTTCTTCCTCGTTGTTTTATTCCTCTGTTACTCTTTGTGCAGTTCCCTGTGAGCTTTGACCCTTCACCCTGGTTCGGAATTAAAATCAAAAGCTAATGCAGAAGATGAGAGCAAACGCATGGCACAGTGAAAGTCAGGCGAGACAGACAGCAGTGAGCAACAGCGCTTTCAAAACTTACCCTGTCTCTGCGACGCTGTGGTGAAATAATAATAAAAACAGGAAAAGAATTCTTTAACTGTAGGAGTTATCGCAACATGAAACACTTAGAGTTCATCACTTGCATTTCAGAAAAGAAATAATTCTGATATAAAGTGCATAAGAGATAGATTTCTACTTTAAAAATAAATCGCAATATTTATTTTTATGTCTATTCTATACGTTTTGTTTAGATTATATTTGCAATCGCTAGTTTATCGTTTGGCTTCTGTGAAACAATCCACAGGAGATCCTGTCACTGTTAAAGACTCTGGAGCCAGGAGAGTGGAGGAGTTATAAGCCGAGTGCATTTCATTCAAAACAAGTAAAAGTCCTAAATTAAAAGGACTAAAAAACTATCCTCTTGGAAATCTGGTTCCTGAGCCAGGCAAGTCCTCAATACTCCGGGACACTGCCATGGCTCCACAGCAGGGGCAGACTGGTTAGTGGTGGCAGTCTTGATGGATAAGACAGTGCTTTCGATGGCAAGCTAAATGGATTTAGCTGGTTAAACTCCAACAGTAACCTCCCCCCCCCAACGCAATCTGGGGTCTCCAAGCCTCGACTCCTGCCAACCTGCGCCTAATAATCTCTGGAATTAGGGAGAAAGTGCACATTCTGTTCCAGACGCGGGAATTTCCAGGTGTAGATGGCAATGCATGGAACCCGCATTCGGGTTTGGGTTCTCGCTGAGCTCTGTGACGGGATTCTGGACGTGTCAAACACCCGCCCGACCAGACAAATCCCGTAAAGGTCAAAGCAGAGTACATTTGCCAGTTTTTTCTTTGGTTGTTAGTCTAACAAAAACAACAATAACAAGATTTCATTTATAGAGCGTCTTTCACATCGGGAGGATGTCCCAAGGCGCTGGACAATTGGGTCGGGACCCGAGCAGGGGGGAAATGGTCAGGGGGAGGGGAGGGAAGGGAGGGAGCGAGGAGGGGGTAGAGAGTCGAGAGGGGAGCTGAAGGCACAGTCGAAGAGAAAGTTCTTGAGACCGGCCTTGAAGGAGGAAAGGGAGGAGGCGGCGAAGGCACTGGGGGATGGAGTTCCAGAGCCTAGAGGCTGAGAGGCTGAAGGCCCGGCCACCGATGGTAGGGCAGTTGGGGCGGGGGATGTGCTGCAGACCAGCCAGAGGAACGGAGGGTACGGGCAGGTAAGTAAGGGTATAGTAGGTCGGAGAGGTAGGAGGGAGCAAGGCCGTGAATGGCCTTGTAGGTGAGGATGAGGATCTTGAATAAACAAAGCCTCCCATGGTCTACTCACTGCTTCTCCTTATCAGCGACTAGTGAAGGGGCTTCTTCAGCAGGTGATGGTTCAGTTGGCGGCTGACTGGGTTGAGCAGGCTCTGGGGCTGGGGCTGGGTGTGGTAATGGTTCTGGTGGTGAAGGAGCTAGAGTTGGAGTTGGAGGTGGATCCGGTGCCTTGATCTCTGTGAATAAAAATATTAAATCTTAATGTAAACCACAAAAACCCCAACCGCACACAACGCTGTGAATTAAACGCCATCAAAAAGTCTCCACATAACCTGTGGCCATCTCATCTCACAATGCATTCCACTGAACGCAATTGGTGGAATTGGCTGCCGAGTTTCGCCCATAAAAATATGCAGTCAATTCACTTTACAGTATATTCTGTGAAGCGCTTTGAGACGGGAGAAGGCGCTATATCAAATGCACGGATTATTATTTTTTATTAACCTGCAGTCTGTCTCTGGTACAATTTCGCTTGGAAGCAATACCAGTGTTTGTGGCAATTCACAAGAATAGGTTTTCATACAATGCTCAGACCTTTCTGGGAGATAATTTCCCACCAGAGATAAAGATAAATTGGGCTTTATCTTAACATGGATGTTAATACCAATACATAGATGATATTGCTTTTTAGTTATGGGGTGTCGGGACAGCAATTCAAATTATAAATGCACACACAACTTGCATTTCATATAGCCCCCCTCATGCACAGGAGCGTCCCAGAGCGCACCCCCAAGGATGGTACCTTTTTATCCAAAGTACCTTTAACAACTAATCAGAATGTGCACCTTAGGTCTGGCTGGTGGGTGTATAAATACAATGCTGTAGAATGCGAGTACCACACAATCATTTCCACTCTTACGTTGCTTATTGATGACAGAATTCTGGTTGAGGTAAAGGCTCAGTTCCTTTAGGAAAAGCAAATAGCCACAGACGACATTTCTAAGAAGAATAAGTTGCAATTTTTCTCCTGTTCACCAAAGCAAACTCCACCTACACTTGTTCGATCCTGAGAAGTGGACGGGTTGCTATGGGTGTTAATAGTTCGTAGAGGTGGGGAGGGAGGAGCATGACTGTGGAGAACTTTAAAAGTGAGGATGAGGATTTTAAACTCCATCCTCTGGGGGATGGGGAGCCAATGGAGCCAGGTGAGGATGGGGCGATCGGTTCACAGAGCTTGGTGTAGGAGAGGGCACGAGCTGCAGAGTTCTGAATAACCTGCAGCTTGTGGAGGGAAGGATTGGGAAGTGCAGTGAGCAGGGAGGTAGCGAGGTTGAGCCTGGATGTGATGAATGCATGGGTGAGGGTTTCGACGGCCTGAGGGGAGAGTCAGTGGCGGAGCCGGGTGATGTTGCGGAGATGGAGGAAGGCAGAATGATGACACATATGTGGGATTCAGAGGATAGTCAACATAAAACACAAGCAACAAATTTTGAAATTGATGTAAAGATGCTATTTCAAATAGCACCTTGACATCAATGTAGCAAATATCTTTAAACCAGATTGACTTTGTATTTTGACGAGAATGAAACTCCAGGTACCACACAATTTTGGGGACAAGTTTGCTAAACACTGTATTTACCTTCTTTGGTCTCTTCTTTCGTAGGCTGTAGTGTCAGTGGGTCAACGTTTCAGATGTTACATAAAAGATGAAAGGAAACAAAATGTGGATGATTGTAGGGAGAAGTGGAAGTAGACAGACAATGGATGGACAGAGACATAACTGAGATGGATATAGTCTTCCAATGAAACACTGGCCACTCTGTTGTATAGTTGTCAATATAAGGTCCATTATATAGAATTCAATTTGCCATTCAGACCTCCTCCCAAATATACAACATTCCAATATAACGTTCCTTTGTTCCATTTGATAGAATTCCAGTATATAATCTGAAATGAAACTCACATCTTATTCCCTCTCCCAAGTCAGCTCCTGAATACCCAACTTGGCTCCATGGCTGGTGAAAATTATCAACCACTCCTTGTCCTCTAAAAACGTAACACACTTTAAAAAACTGCCATCATCAATCCTCTCCTCAACTTTCTATCAGACTTTCAATCTGCCTTTGTTTATCCACTTTCCCACCACTAATTTAGCTTACTTACAGAAGTCTTTCATTAAAAGGATAGCAATGTAAAACAAACCAAAGGATTGAAGGGGGATAAATTCAGAACGAATCTACAGAAACACTATTTCGGTGAGCGAATAGTGAACCTGTGGAACAGGCTCCCTAGGGAGATGGTTGAAACAGGAAGCGTTGATTCTTTCAAACACAGATTAGATAGTTTTCTTTTAGGAAATAACATTATGGGATATAGTACATAGGTAGTTTGGGACATATGTGCATGCGATCGCCAGGAAGATGGAAGGCGAACTAAATCTTTTTTCGTCCACCGTTTCTTATGTTCTTATTAAAAAGCACCAAATACATTGTTAATATAGAAGTTTTTTATTGGTCAGCCAGGTGTCTGACACATGGGGAAACCCGTCACTGTGCTTCAAACTAAACTGAGAATATTATGTATCCCACCTACACATGGAAAAAATAATAAAATAAAAAATAACAATAATAATAATTTGGTGACTCAATCCATGACTGTTTGTGGGACACTGCTGTGCGCAATATGGCTGCCGCGTTTCATCCACAAAATACACAGTCGTTGCGCTTTACAGTGTATCCTGGTGAAGCGCTTTGAGACGTCTCGAAGAGGTGATAAGGCGCTATATCAAATGGAAGGATTATTATTATTAGATTCCAGAGATAGATTGTTGGAATGGTATGCGCACTCTCTTCCCCGGTTAAGATACAAGTGATTTTGTAACTTTGCTGTAATTATTCAGGTGGCGGGAATTACCTGTTCTGTATCCTGTTTCTCCGTGATGACAGCTGCTATTGTTTGCGTGGGGCTCCCCACGTGGTGTGGAATCACTTTGCCCAGGTTGTGTTTGAGCCATCCCAGCACACCCCTGCCAGAACTGCACGGGAAGAGTTGAAATAAAAGAGCGGCAACAATTAAAGCAACACCCAACCTCTTTCTATGAAGTAACACCTTCATTTGGAATTCGGCTAATTTGACCTCCGAGGCTACAGAAATCCCTCCCAGGATTTGCCCAGAGAAGAGCACTCGTACTGTCTGGAATAACCCAATAACAAACGAACATGGACACAGATCTGGCTGGAACACCTGAGAGGGAGGAGGTGTTTGGACAGGATGTGTCTCACCTCTGTAGTTGGTACAGTTTGACTATGTCAAGTAGTTAGTTCATCGCCAAAATTGAATGCGCAACTCCAGATAATGATCTTGTACCAGTCACTACACTTTACAGTCAGTCTATCCTGTGTTGCGCTTTGAGATGCCCTCCTGATGTAAAGAACTCTATACTACAAAAGGATTATTATATAATGACTTCCAGGGGCATTCCTCCAGTTACAAAATGAATCCCAGGGGTACGTTAATTCTGTGGAAATAATAATGCTAAGATCAAAACTCTCATCTGAAACCCATTAGAATAACAGAGTGCACTGTACCTCGTCTCTCTCTTTGGCTCCGGTTCCTCAGCTGGTGTGGGCTGTGTTTGTTCTGCAGTTGGTTTTGTGTCTGAGATATTCCGTGAGACGAGTAAAACAACAGAAATGAAAATCACATTGGACTACTTCTGACTTTTCTTCACGAAACGTCGAAACATAGAAATAGGAGGAGGCCATTCAGCCCCTCAAGCCTGTTCCGCCATTCTATAAGATCATGGCTGATCTGTACCTCAAGTCCAATTACCTGCCCTTGCCCCGTATCCCTTGATATCCTGACCTAATTGGTCATAATGATGCCAGTAGATAATCTTTACAATGTTGTTTTAGTATTGATACCAGAAAAGCATCTTGGATCAAGAGTGGGGAGCAGAATGTGTGCTAGTATATGCTATACTTTTAACTGTTGGTATCATCACTTCATGTTTCACAAGAAAACTCTCTTTAGAGTCAATGTGCTAACTCACCCGTTTCATCTTTAGGTGCTGAAGATTGTTCTTTGATTTCAACGTTCAGCGGTTTCTATTTGAAAATAAATATAGGAAAGCATTGACAAAATGAGAATTGAATGGACAGTAAAGTACAGTCCAGTGTCAGCTTAGCTCAGTTGATAGCATTCTTGCTTCTGGGTCAGAAAACTGTGATTCAAACAGACTGTAACGCAAGTTCATATTCTCCATTAACACTCCAATGCATTGCACTGTCAAGAGGTGCCGTCTTTTGGATGAGATCCTCTCTTCTTTCCTGTGTGTCTTCTATGAACCCAAATCATTGTGAAATTGTGATTTCAACGCTTTATCAATCTCAGGCTGGAAAGGATCTCGCTTTAGTTTGTTTCAAAGGAACAACTGAGTTCATTCATGGAAGCTCAGCCTCAGGAAAGTAGCCTGGACTCACAAGTGTGAGTTTTTCCGTATCTCACAATCGTATCCCTTGTGATCTCTCAAAGTGCCACCATTAAACAGGTGCAGAACTGGGAGCAATTGGTGTGGTTAATTTCTTTCCTCTAGGAATAATTTACATAGGACATCCTTAGGCACATCAGAGAGGAACCTGGGCAGGATAAAGAGCAGAGGTTCTAGAGGGGAACAGACACTCTACTAACCCACTGATCCATCTTATTCCTACTGTGTGCAGAAACTCGAATGGTTTTGGCAATCAGTTCCTGGAGCAGGGATGCTGAGGTGTGTATTAAGCTAAGGCAGTGGAGTCCAACCTTTTGGCTGCTGAGGGCCGGATGCTAGTTTTAAGAAACATCCACAGGACGCAAAACAATATTTTTGTGTTTCCTTTCCAGAAACATAACATTTACACAGCGCCTTTTTCATGCCGGAAGGACATCTCAAAGCACTCGACGCTGCCAGCTGGGCATGTGAGCTGGGGGGGTGGGAGCCGAGGGAGCTGGGGTGGGGAGAGGATAAGATGACCGGAAGCACGGTCAAAGAGTTAGGTCTTATGGTAAAGGTTACAGATCTGTGTCATTTAAGTTACAAAAAGAGCTCTACATCTTCATTTGGTTTCTAGTGTCACACCATTAGCCCGATACTGTGTTGGATAGCTCTCTGTCTCTTACCTGCTCTAATGGTCCCTGTGTATGTGGAGGATCACCCTTGACCTCCGGTGCAGTCTCCAGGCGTTTGACTGGTTCAGGAGGCTGAGGAACGACCTTTACCACCCAGGTAAACATCCTGTGGGCAAAAGAAAAACCCAAATGATTGTGTTAAACAGTAGATTCGAGATGGATATCAGGCATTCGAAATGCATTACTGCTGGTAAACAGACACAGGTGGGGTAAGGAAACCTGCCTAAGGTTTCATCGTTAATACTTTCGCTGAATAATGAAATGAACTTGTTTTTGTCAATACAATGCGGTGCAGCAGTGAGATGCAAGAAAAGCTTCCCTACAATTTGTTGCCTCTCAGATCTTAGTTGTAGTAAATTTAATGTATATTCCGCTCACAAAATATATAGTCAATTCACTTTAAAGCATATTCTGTGATGTGCTTTGAGACATCTCAATGACGTGATAAGACGCTATCTCAAATACAACGATTATTATTATTAGTAGAATGCATCTTGTAATTGCTCTATTCAAAAAGAGACGTCAGTTTTTCCCAGTGCCCTAGCCAACAATTCTCCCAAATGGCTATTTGTGGGAGACATTGTTGTGCGCAGATTTGCTGCCACATACGTAGTAATGGATAGACTCACGTAATGTCCTGGAAATAATTAAGAAAAACTGAGCAATGCTAAGAGATAACACTAGGCTTGCTCCACTCAAATGATGCTCAGACCTTTGGCCAGGAATCGCAGGCCAAGATTTTATCACAAACTCCATGAAGAAGATAAGGTCTCCTTAATCACCTAGTTAGCCAGACGTTTAAATCAAACCAATGTTTTATCAGTCCTTCTCAAGTTTAGTACTTTTTGGAATACAGAGTAAACACAGCCATCCTGACACAAAAACCTTTAGCTTTGTGGAGAGTCTCCGAGTTCAGAAATACTAATGTGTTGAAAGTGTAGCTATTATTCAGAAAAGCTCCTTCACTTCAGCATGAATAAAGTTGTCACTGAGGATTCATGGTGTTAAAATGAAGCAAATGTAAGGATTATTGTTAATAACTGTCCATAAATTACATTATGATTAAATTGAATCAGATCCACCAGCCTAGTTATGTTGGCTAAAGGGCTATTTTTAATTCATGTCCATAAAACACTATGTTAAACAACTGTTGAAATTTGCAAACAGGCTCAATAGAGTACAATCCGATTGCTGGGGAACAAACATTAGATAGAAATTCATCACTTTGAAGATTCGATCGAAATAATATGTTAATCCCTGTAGCACTGATCACACTACAGCAAAATAAAGACACATGTCATTACCAAGCACACTGGAAGTACTATATATTGGCTGGTTAACATGACATGCACCATAGAATAAGACAATAATATGATAACATTGAGTACACGTTGGAATAATAGACGTAAACCATGTCACGATGAGCATGTGCACTAACCCGACATAAACTGCATAGCATCAAGTCTCCTGCAGACTACGGAGAATGACTGAATAACGTCAAATGCTCTTCATAATAATATGCACTAACACCTTAACATGAAACATGCTGAAGAATGACATTCAAACCGTGAATTGTTTAGTTCACTGTAGGATAATACGGGCCAGCCACATTGCACAGTGTGCACTGTAAAATAGATGCTAGCAAATGATATTGAACGCATTGTAGAATAATACAAACTAGCCGTTTATCCCTGAGGCTATTTGAGAATAATAGACACCAATGGAATAACATCAAACCCCTCTCTGAACAGACAGCAATGGATTATTGCCAAGTTCACCATAAAATAAGACACAAACCACCCATTAAACACAATGCTGACTAACACTGAGCACAATTTAACAGATATTAATGCTATAATATCAAGAACTATCTTACTGAGTAGAGGTGAGGTCTATGCAATGTTTTAGCCGCTATGCTAGAACACTATTATTACTGCCTAAAGCTTTTTGTGAACGGCATGCTTCGATGACATCAATAATAAAGTATCAGCCTACAAAACAGTCACTACGTTTTACAGCGAAAGCACTTTGAGACGTCTTCTCACTGTGAAAGACGCCATATCAAAAGGAGGATAATTTATTTAATATTGATTCTCGTTGCACTACCTGCTGTAAGCCTAGAACACTTGGCCGTTTAGCAGCGTAGACATTGTCAAGGGTCTGCCATGGAGGAACTCAGTGTGCCAGAAAGTGTCATTGTTCATGTCCTTGGTGTCGGGCATACCTCACACACTGTAGGCACTCAAAGCTCATTCCCTCCCAGCGCCTCTGTGTTCAGCACATTACGAATCCTTATCCAATTAAAATACAAGCGCAGGAGGTGTAAGGTGCAGCTGGAAGCCAGGATTTCCACATCGCTCCCCGCTCCCCCAACCCCCTCAGATGGTTCCACGGAAATATACAATCGATAAAACAAACGCTACAAGAGATAAATTCTAAATTAGTTAGGATTTACCTGTGGCAATGACAGTTTTAGAGAGTCAGATCCATGCTTGCACAAGCCCGAGCTCGATGTGTGTCATTACTGGCCCCCAAGCACTCTGGGACCCGATGGGGATTAATGCAACACCCTGCAGAGAGGGGATTAAGGCCACTCAGGACAGTTCTGCATATCAAAGTCAGTGCGACAGAAGCAGGGGAGCGGAGGAGGAAGAGGTGTAAAAGCAAACGAGAATAGCCGTCACTGCGTTTGACGTGGCGACACAATGTCTCGCGGGACGCTGACCTGAGTCAAGGGCGCTGTATAAGCTCAAGTTGTTGTTGTTGTTCTCAAAGCGTTTCCCAGAGTTTTCAGTAAAGTGCAGCGACTGTCATTTGTAGCCAAACTCCCACAAACGGCTACAACAACAGCAACAACTTGCGTTTATACCGCGCCCTTCACCCGAGGTAGCGTCCCGGAGCTATGACTTGAATGACCGATATTATTTTCATAAGATAAAAGTGTCCTGAGATCTTTAACGTCCGTCTGAACAGACAGACTGTTACAGAGAATGTAATAGGTTAGAAAAGAGGCCGAAGAGAAATTGAGTTTATGATAGAGAGTGGAGTGGGTGTGTGGGTGGGGGGAACAGTCAGAATAAACAGAGGAGATTTGGTAGGAATAGATTGCTCATCATTACTGCGCTATTAGCGCAGACAATCTGTCTCCCTATGCAAAAGGCCGAATTCTCGACTGCCTGCAGAGCATTATATTAATTTTTCTAATACTGTGTGTATAACTATTTCTTAAACTGCTGTTATTGAGACTGGACTTACTCTAACAGCGATGAGAGAGGGAGAGAGAGAGACAGATGTACATAAGCAAGTCCTTGTCGGACGTAGGTTAGTAAAATAAGCAATGAAAGAAACATGATGAATTTCTGGTTGAACGCTATTGACCTTCACACAGGATTAATCGCTGCTTGTTCCCGAGTCAGCCAATTTCATCCAGACACAAGTAGAAGTGCATCAAATGATCCCAGTGTTCCCAGGTTATGCCGGGATATGGGAGGGGGGGTCCATTAGTCCGGAAGGAAGAAAGAGACAGAGAGAAACAGAACATCAGTCTGGAAACAAAAGCAGGAGACAGAACAACAACAATTTGCACTTATCGAGCACCTCTCACGCGGTGTGAGGTCCCTTGAGAAAGGGAGACACACAGCAATTTATCACTCCAAAAAGAGTTCATGAGAGCAAGAGAGAGAGAGAGAAAAAAAATTGCCTAATTATATTGAAAACATGAGAGAGCAGTGTGTTCCTGGCGAGACATATATCCCAGGTAAATGCATTTCATTAAAACAAAAGTGTTATTTGCAATATAATAATAAGAATAATAATCCTTGCATTGGATATAGCGCCTTATCACATGTTCGAGACGTCTCAAAGCGCTTCACGGAACGATGGGCCACATGGCCTCCTTCTGTGCTGTGATATTCTATGAATATACTGTAAAGCGAATTGCCCGCAGTATTTTGTGGGTAAAACGTACAACACCTAGTACTTAATGACAGATAAACATACACTCTCTTCCCTATTCACAGGACATCAGTGTCAGCTCTGTAAGCAGGGGACACAAGTATAAGATAGCAACTGGAGAATATAAAAGAAAGTTTGGGAGAAACTACTTCCCACAGAGGGTAGTGAGAATGTGGAACTCGCTGCCCAAAGCAGTGATTGAAGCAGAGAATATAGATGCATTTAAGAGGAACCCAGATATGAGGGAGAAAGGAACACCATAGAGGGTATGGGAGGGAGTAAGGAGTGGGTGGAAAGCCATGTGGAGTATAAATACTGGCATTGACTAGTTGGGTCAAATGGCTTGTTTTCTTGCTGTTAAATCTGTGTAAATCTGTACGCTGATTGCACTCAGATACATTCTTTTTTTAAAAAAAAACATAGGAGCAAACGCTAAATTTGAAATTAATCTCCTGCCAATAGGAGGAATGTTATTAGAATAATCCCCGGTTTGCTGACTGTACATCACAGAGACGATTACAATTTAGAAACAGATTAAGTGCGACAATTAGACAAAGCCTTGTGGGGGAGGGTGTGTTCGATGTGAAACCTAGATAGAGATTAATTTATTTTTATTAGTTTCAGACCTAATTGAAATAGGAACACAAAGCAATTTGCTAAAACATACACTTTACAGTGTACCCTGTGAAGCGCTTTGAGACGTTTCGAAGATGTGATAAAGCGCTATATCAAATGCAAAGTTTTTTTTATTATAATTCAATATCAATCACAGAAGTGCAAAAGTCTAGCAAATACACAGTCACTACACGTCACGGTAAAATCCCTGTGAAGTGCTTTGAGATGCTTCCATGACAACTATATCAAGTGCAAGAATGATTATTATGATTATTATTACTATTATGTCATTTATTTTAATCCAGCAACAATGCCCTGCAATGATATTTTTCACAACAATAATTTGCATAAATATAGCGCCCTTCACATGAGGTAACATCTCGGAGCATTCAAAAATGGATTTGTTTAAAACCTAGCCGGGGAAAGAGGTTAACTTATTAACTTACTTTCTTTTTGTCTGTGTTTGCAGCAATAGGAATAAATAATGGACATGAACTTTCTCGCCCGAACCAACCATTGGGACCCGAGAGTGTGCATTGAGGTACAGCTGGAGATGATGTCTTACAGATGTCTTACAGGGTTAACAGGAGTTGAGTGGAAAGGTTCCCCATTGATTTTCTGCTCTTCCAAGTTCTGTTGATGACCAGTCTGGCTGCCTTGGAGTATTGTGGATCCACCTGGCTCAGGACTACTGAGCCTGCCACTCAATTCTGGTATTCCATTGCCAGGCATGTCACAGTAATGCCAGTTCAGCCTCAAAGACCAAAATCCATGTCAACTGGTTTGGACTGAGAGAGGAAAATATCCTTCTCACCTACAAATACACATTAGCTACACTTTACATAAAAACTGTGTGAAACACTTTAAGATGGTGTCTCATCCAGTCTCTATTTATGAGAGAGATGGATAGATACTTGGGGAGTAAAAATATTCAGGGCTATGGCTGGAAGATGGAAAGTAGAGGTTGGTATTGTACCAGCCATGGAATAGTCGGTGGTGGAGCAGGTCCAATGGCCGAATGGCTTTCTCCTGTACTCATATTCCAATGATTAGAATGGATGTAATTCTCTCCTCACCTCACACCAGAAATTAATGCAACTCTCTCCCCTGCTCCCATCTCCTATCTCACACTGGCAATTGATGCAGGTCCATCACTCCTCACCTCCTCCGCTCTGTCTGGCTTAATTGGCAACACTTCTGCCTTTGGGTAGGATGTTTGAAGATTCAATTCGGACATTGGGACTTGCGCTCACGGTGCACACAGGGGGATGTTTCATTGTTAAGGCACTATTCTTAAGATGATACATTAAACGGAAGTCCTGTCTGCCTGTTCAGGTGGACGTTAAAGACCCCATAGTTGAAAAGAGAAGGGCATTATAATAATAATAATCCTTGCATTTGATATAGCGCTTTTCACGTCGGGAGGACGTCCCAAAGCGCTTCACAGAACACATTGTAAAGTGAATTGACTGTATATTTGTGGGCGAACGCGGCAGCCAATTGCGCACAGCAATGTCCCACAAACAGTCGTAGATTGAAAATGACCAATTTATTATTGTTTTTTGGGGGTTTTGGAGGGATTGTTATTAGGCTCTGTGTGGAGTAAGGAAACTTGCCCGAGGTTTCGCCCTCTGCCTGGAATTGAACTCAGGTCTCTCACTTGCAAAGCGAGTGCTCTAACCACTGAGCTACAGGACTCCATTCATTACTCCTGCTGTCCAATCCTCCAAATAAATTGGTCACTCACATCCTAACTGTTTGTGGGACATTGCTGTGTACTAAATGTCTGCCACATTCATCTACCAATATACAGTCACTACACTTGACAGCAATTACCTGTGAATTGGTTTAGGATGTCCTGAAAGTTATAGGCCCTACAGTAAATGATTATTTATTTAAAGATTAACAGGTCCAAGTTCCTCACACTGAGAAGAGATACAGGTTTCTCTCCACCCATCACATACAGAGAAAGGTTTGTAGACCTTCCCATCACTTGCTCGTCTCTTTAAAAGTAGGTGACAATATTCAGCCCCTTGCTGGTTAATGGACTGACTGCATCTCATGATTAGATTACCTCATTAATCCAGTCAAAGCCCGTTAACATTAGTTTACTCGTGACCTTCAATAACTGGGCCAGTGTTTCTCATTTAGCTTTGGGACATTAGGCCACGTAATAACTTCTGGCCAGAACAGTTACAAGAGAAATCTACCAAAGATGCCTCTTGTGGTTCCTGATGGGACAAGAAGTCATTGAGGTCCTGATAATCACAAGGACAAATTGCAGATTTCCCTCATTGCAATTAAAAGCTGTTAACGTTTTACATTTTAAGTAATTCCCACCCACCTTATCTTCTTTAGCTGTTTGCATTTTAAAGATACACAGGACAAGGAGTGCAGCAAATGGAACAACCAAAGTAGCAACATACAGGCAGCCAAAATAATGAGTCATATGGCTTTTAGCTGCGCACACAGAGAGTACCATGAACTATTCCTGGAGAGATCCACAGGTTCTGTTGCCAGAGTTTTGTCACAGTCGCGTGGGATAATGGAATAAAGCAACAAATCTCCAAATAAAGTGCATCGACCGCTTCATGGCTGCTTGTGGGACATTGCTGTATGTAAAACTGGCTGCTGCATTCAGATCCAAAATACAGTTACCACACGTTGTGTAAATTCTATGAAGACGTCTGTCCAACGTGAAAGGAGCTAAATCGAACGCAAGGATTATTATTGCAACTGAACCGACCTCAACAATAACAACTTGCACTTATACAGCACCTTTCACGCTGGATGGCGTTTGGAGCTAAAAATGGGGAGAAAGGGGTCCAGGCGAAGGGTCTGAAGGAAAGAGTTTCACAGCTTTCGGGTGCAGTGACTGAAAGCACGGCCGCAGGTGGTGGGTGGAGGGTGTGGGGGGGCAAGGAGGAGGCCGGAGCCAGTCGAGCGGCGGCAGTGGGTAGTGGTGCAGGGGGAGAGCGGGTTGGAGAGATGGGCGGGTGCCAGGGCAGGAAGGGACTTAAATACAAGAGTGAGGATCTAGAAATCGATCGGCTCTCTGATAGGGAACCAATGGAGTTTGACAAGGACGGCGGTAATGGAGGTGCGGGGTTTAGTGCTGGTGAGAATGCAGGCGGCGGAGTTTTGAATCAGTTGAATTTTGTGAATAGTTGAGCAGGGGAGACCAGCGAGGAGGGAGCGAGTAAGTATTTGTGTAGTAATAATAATAATAATAAACCTTGCATTTGATACAGCGCCTTATCACGTCTTCGAGACGTCTCAAAGCGCTTCACAGGATACACTGTTCAGTGAATTGACGGGTGCCTTTTCTGGGCGAAACTGTATTTTGTATTGTTCTGCGGGCAGCAGAGGGCAGCAGAACCGCACAGACTACTCCACAGACGATTCCACTGACTGAGGGCTGGAAGGGTCCGTCTGACACACACGTGCGGAGTATTATCAGATCTCACGAGTCTCTCAGGAGCAGGAACACTTTGAAATGAAAACCAGCAGAACAAATTATTTACAGGAGTTCTGCACTGTCTGTGGCACCATCACGAATCTTTGCGAGGTGCATGACCGACCACGCAGTGGCGAATGCAAGGATTATCATTATGATGATGATGACAATTGCTGGACGGCATAAAGTGAGCGGAAAAGCAAAGCAGCTCAAACCGGACAGAAGACGGCGAACAGAATCCCCCAACAACGGACCATATATTATGATAAACCTTCTCACCCCCACGCACCTCTACGTGTGCAGGCGATAGACCTCAAGTGCTGAGGGCCCCCGAGTTAACCTCTTGTTGAATCTAAGGCAAGGTGAGACCATCGATGATCAGTGTCCCCAATATGCTTGAGGTTACCTTATGACATATGCTATTTATCGGTTCGTCTTATGAGAGAGAGAGAGAGAGAGAGAGAACTCCTGCTTAAATCATTAAATAAGTTGCCAAAATAGCAAACTATTTCCAGGACTGAGATCGTTCCTCGCTGCTCCTAAGGACCCCTTGTACTGTACTCTCCGTCAACCCTCACCCTGAGCTGCTCGGTACAGTCTAACCCACAGATTCTATTGTTCAATGGAGCCAACCTTTGACCCGTCTGCTCTGTGTAACTGAGATTCAGTGGTAACCAAAGAGCTGACGCTGCAGCTGGAAGCCACACAGCACTTCAAAAAAAAACCCCAGGATGTTACTATGGATACAAGGCTTTCCTATCCCAGCGGGGCCCGGGTCTGGGTCATAGCCAGGGCTTGGGCCACATCAGGAGCACCGACTGAGGAAGCAGGGCAGGTCCTTCCCCTTTAGAATGGAAACTCGAGCGCCACAGCAATAAAATGCTGTCAGCAAAAGCCCAGTGTTCGGATCCGAAGGCAAGACTTGGATTTACCGCATCAGGGAGATGTTTAACAGCGAGAAGGAATGGGCCGCAGTTAGTTTACAAGTGTTAAATAACAAAGGGGGGAAAAGAAGCCTCTTGGACAAACTGAAATGATCATCCTAATTCCTCGAAGGGATTATGAATATCCCTGTTTCTCTCACAAGTTGCTACACGACTCTTTCCCTCAAGGCGTTTTGACTCCTGCCTCCTTCCACTTTGGTCCAGTGCGAATGGGAGTTGACTCCTCTGCTCCTTCACGCGTGAACCCTGAGAGTTTCGACTTAATGCGGAGTTAAAGTTGAAATAGAACAGAAGTGGCTGAGAACACGCAGCAGGTCAGGCAGCATCTACGGAGAGAAAGTGACGTTAACGTTTCAGGTCAATGAACTGTCGTCGGAAACTTTTGTTGAGCCTGATCCTGATCCTGTCCTCAGCCAGTGTTCACACATGGGCATCTGGACTCAGACGCTTCTGGATAACGATCAGCAACAGGAACCAGGATCAATTTGCCCCTCCCTAACACAGGGGAATGGAAGGCACTTGTAGCAGCCAACAGCAATCAGCTAACTGAGCACAGACTGCGTCCATGACCTTTGGTCTGTCGAGTCTGGTTCCGCACCCATCGATCCCTTTACCCACCAGTGAATTGTCGTTGCTGATAGTATAACTCCCCATGTTATTCTGGGTAACCATGAATAACTAACATCTGCACAGCAACAAGAGTTTTCACATCTGCCCTCGCGATGATTTCAGGCCCGAAACGTTCAATTTGAGTTTGAAATTTGAGTTGCTTCCCTCGATGCCGTCTCCGTCTGTGAAACGACTAAAGAAAATGTGCTCACCATCACCGAGAAAGGGGAGGGGGAGGGGATGGTTATAAAAGACTTTCAGGAGATTGAAACATGAAAGCCCCTGGAGACAGAGGTGCACTGCCCATCTGCTTTTAACATCAGGCTCAGCTGCTTTTGCAATTATCCTGATTAAAAGTTGCCTGGTTTTGCCTCACATCACTGCAACTCGCTCCTTTTCCTGTTTGTAACTGAACGCTGCTGGCTCCTTAATAGAGGTCGGTGCGATCAGTCACTGACTGCTCGTTCCTCTCAACATGTGAGCTACCAACTGCAGCTCTTATCTTGGCTTTCAGGTAATATCCGGCTGTTTGGATGGTCTCTGTTTCTGCTCATGCGAACCACTGCTCAGCTCCCCCCAACCTCACACCATCCCCTCCCCAGCCCCACACCACGCCCCCCCCACCCCCCACCCCAGCCCCACACCAACCGCTCCCCAGCCCCACACCACGCACCCCCCCAGCCCCACACCAACCCCCCCCCAACCCCACACCGACACCCCTCCAACTCCCCCCCTCCCAGCCCAACACCAACCCCCCCCACACCAACATCCCTCCAACCCCCCAGCCCAACACCCCTCCAACCCACCCCCCAGCCCAACATCAACCCCCCCCACACCAACACCCCTCCAACCCCCCCCAGCCCAACACCAAACCCCCCCAACCCCACACCAACACTCCTCCAACCCCCCCACAGCCCAACACCCCTCCAACCCACCCCCAGCCCAACACCAAACCCCCCAACCCCACACCAACACCCCTCCAACCCCCCCCCCCACCCCCCCCAGCCCCACGCCGACACCCCCCAACCCCACACCAACACCCCTCCAACCCCCCCAGCCCCACACCAACCACTCCCCAGCCCCACGCCGACACCCCCCCAACCCCACACCAACACCCCTCCAACCCCCCCAGCCCCACACCGACACCCCTCCAACCCCCCCAGCCCCACACCAACCCCTCCCCAGCCCCACACCACGCCCCCCCAGCCCCACACCAACCGCTCCCCAGCCCCACAACAACACCCCTCCAACCCCCTCAGCCCCACACCAACCCCTCCCCAACCCCACACCAACACCCCTCCAACCCTTCCCCAGCCCCAGAATAATGAGCTGATTTGTGCTTGCATGAAGTTTTTACACTACAGGTGTTCAGCCTGGCTCAGTCGGTAGCGCTCTCTCCTCTGAGTCAGAAGGCTGTGGGTTCAAGTCCCCAGTTTGAGTACACAGTCTAAGCTAATGCTACAATAACAACATGCACATATATAGCGCTCTTCACGCCAGACAGCATCTCGGAGAGCTTAACAGTGGCGGAACCCAACGCCGAGCCAGGGGGAGGGGGAGGGTGACCGTAGGCAAGGTCGAAGAGGAAGGTCTTCAAGCGTGACCTGAAAATGAAGAGAGAGGGGGCAAGGCGATGGGATTGAGGGAGAGAGTTCAACCTGAGATCCTGTCTGCCTGTTCAGCCAATATAGCTTCTCTCACAAAATACACAGTCACTACACTTTACAGTATATTCTGTGAAGCGCTTTGAGACATCTCAAAGACATGATGAGGCGCTATATCAAATGCAAGTATTATTATTAACTGGGCTACGTGCCCATTTTAAGGATGGAGGGAGGGGTCAGAAACAATCAGGACAGGTTTGCACTCCTGATCGCTGCTCAGATAAGTGTCTGGATTGTGTGCACATGTGGCTGTCAGGTGAGGAGCAGATCAGGTTTGTGTGTGATGTTCCCTGAGGTCCAACTTCCTGATAACACCCAGGCCTGAAATTCACACATGAATAATGGCAACTCGGATAAGATACTGGAGGGCACACAGCATCCAGTAGAGGATAAAAGGAGTTAAACATTTTAGCTAAAGGCGGGGAAGGGATTAGATAAATAACTGAGTGTATAAATAGTCATTTCATATCGTCCATTACCGAGTGAACAACATTTGTTGCTTTAGAGTCAGTAAATTCGAGCTACACCCAAGCAATTTAGCTCATATCTTATGTAAAAACATTCCTTCCCCTCCCTCCCTCCCTCCCTGATAGCAAAAGAGACTATCCGACCAGTGGCAGGATATGAATTGTTTGATTGTTCAAATGACATCAGCTTCACACGTCCAGGGAAGTGAAAGCATTAGTAATAAGGTGCACAAAATGACTAGCCTTGCCTGCCCACAAAAATAGGGCTAAACTTATAAAACATGGGGTTAATTTTTCCACAAAATCTACAGTAGAAAAATACTGCAATTTATTGTAGAGGAAACAATTCAAGAGCATTGAGTGAGAATAAGGATGATAATTCCCAGACACATGGGTTAATAGTTTCCATGGGTAATAATCCCTTAAAAAAATGTGGTCACTCAATCCACAAGTGTTTGTGGGGCACTGCTGTTCGCAATTAGCTGCCGCATTTCGTCTACAAAATACACAGTCAATTCACTTTACAGTATATCCTGTGAAGCGCTATGAGACGTCTCAACAATGTGATAAGGCGCTGTATCAAAAGCAAAGATTGTTATTATTAATAATTAAAGGTCATTTGTGCCTGAAAAATGTATTAATGTTCTTAGAGAATGCAAGTATATTCTTGGGATGTTGTCAGAACAAGTTCGTGGGAAATTTTAAATTTCATTCTTATTAGGCTGAATAAGAGAGGTCAGTTTTCAATGGTAAACATTTTAATTAGATAACATGTTAGATAGAGCCCCTCGCAGTGCTCCAAGCCCCTGGGGAAAGCAATGCAATTATCTTGGGTTTAGAGATGGTATCAAGTTGAATCAGAAACTGGGTTGCTCCAAAGAAGTAAAGGATCAAACAAGGTTTAAGTGTCGCATGCTGGGAAATATAAACCAGCATGCTGAAACATAGCAAATCAGATTAATCAATGGAGGTATTACTGCGGAAATAATGATTAAATCTCACACTGTATGGAAATGCAAAGCCTTGGATCCTTAATACCAGAGAAGACATTGTTGGATTTGGGATTTACTGAAGAAATCACACAAGGAGAACTATCGACCGTTGAATACCGTTCTCATAAAAGCACAGATATTAAACCAACAACCTCTATTTATATAGTGCCCTTCATGTAGGGCAGAGTCTCAGAGCAGTTTACAGAAACAGTGTTGGATGTGAGCAAAGGAGAGAAGGGAACAGAAACAAGGAGGAAAGCAATACAAAATTACATGTGTGAAGCACCTTTCACGTTGGGAGGATGTCCCAAGGCACTGGACAGTCAGGGATTTGGACCTGAGCTGGGGGTTGGGATTGGGGGGGGGGGGGGGGTGAGGGGTGGCTGAAGGCACGGTCGAAGAAGAGGGTTTTGAGACGTGCCATGAAGGAGGCAAGGGAGGGAGCGAGGTAAAGGGAATGTGGGATGGAGTTCCATAGGGTGGGGTCAGAAAGGCTGAAGGCCCGACTACCGATAGTGGGGCAGGCCGGGTGGGGGACATGGAGCAGGCCACAGCCTGCTGAGCGGAGGGAGCAGACAGGTTGATATGAGGTTAGCAGGTCGCAGAGGTAGGGAGGGGCAAGGCCGTGGAGGGCCTTGAAGGTGAGGACGAGGATTTTGAACTCCATCCTCTGAGGGATGGGGAGCCAGTGGGGCTGGGCGAGGGTGGGAGTGATAGGGTCACGGAGCCTGGTGCGGGAGAGGACATGAGCTGCAGAGTTCTGGATGATCTGCAGCTTTTGGAGGGAAGAGTTGGGTAGGACGACAAGTGGGGAGTTGGCGTAGTTGAACCTAGATGTGATGAATGCGTGGATGAGGGTTTCGGTGGCCTGTGGGGTGAGGCAGTGGCGGAGCTGGGTGATGTTCCGGAGGTGGGGGAAGGCAGAGTAGGTCAAGGCACAGATGTGGGGTACAAAGGACAGTTGAGGGTCAAACAAGATGCCAAGGTTCCAGACTGGCTCAGAGGTGGAGTGGGCATTTTTGGATGGTGAAGCTGTCAGCACCTTATTATTTGGTCTCAAATCAATCGTTCAAGGAGATAAATCTCTGATCATCAGATAAAAGACGAGGGGGGTGAGAGAAAATCTGGTCACATTTGTATTACCCTGTTTATAATGCGCTAATTGCTATGAAGAACAATATATATTCACCAATATATACAGTGGTTGTGCCAACAGCTTTTTAATAATATAAAGAAAACTGATTAGCGGGTTCTGCACATATGCTTTCTTCATTTCAGCCAATATTATTAGGAGCGGGAAGTACATCTCACTTTATTGCTGGTAATAATATAAACGGATATCATCACTGAATGGAATGAGTGGGCTGAACGTGGTAAGGTTTTCTCCATTAAAAGAAAGAGAATGAGAGACATAAGCCAATTCTACCTTCAGCTGATTACTGTTTATGTCCCTTTCAAGCCAAGGCCCGTTAACTCCTGAGAGTTAGGACGATAACTTGCCTTTTGCGCGTAAGCTTGATTTGCAGTCATAAAACTCCAGTGGAAAAATCCCCAAATCAAACTATTAGTATACAAGGTTAGCATGAGAGCAGAAACAAAACTAAAAGTGTAAGCATAAATATACCCATCTGCCCAGATCTGCTCACCACAAACTCCAGACGTAAAACCCGCAGCCCACATTCTCTTTTTCGCCAGACTCCGCCAGCCCATCAAGTCCTTCCTCATCGGATCTCTATCCACCAGTGGATCACATTCAAGATCCTCGTTCTTACTTTTAAATTTCTCCACGGCCCGAGCTCACCCTACCTCAGTGACCTCCTGCAACTCTCCTCTTGGACAATCTTTCTGGAACGCTCTTCCCACATCCCCGTACCTCACCCGCCTCTCTCTCAGCCTTCGAAGACCATTAAAAAAACAACTCTCTTTGACTGCACATTCGGCCAGCTCCATCCTACCCTACCCTCCCATCGCAGGTTCCCGCTCAGTCCTCCAGATAGCTAAAGAGCTTTGAAATATCCTCCAGACGTGAAAGGAACCGTGTAAAATTGTTGTGAATAGGGTGAGATTAACGTTTTTATCTAGAACAGACATCGGCTTATCCCCAGACCTAAACTCATAACCTTGTTCATATTGTGCACACATGATGAACGGTGTAGTAGGTTAAGTTTAACAATACTACTCATAATCCTTGCATTTGATCCAGTTCACAATAATAATCCTTGTGTTTGATATGTGCCTCATCACGTCATTGAGACGTCCCAAAGCGCTTCACAGATTAGCACTAAGAATTCTGACGAAGGGTCATGGACCCAAAATGTTGACTCACTTTCCTTTCTCCATATGTGTCCTGTATTTTGTGGGCAAAACCCAGCAGCCAAATTGCGCACACCAGTGTCCCACAAACAGTTGTGGATTGAGTGGTCAAATTTTATTTTTAAAAAACGGATTATCACTCCAGGAAAAGCGATCCCCAGTCGATTAGCAACCAGGTTTCTACTTACTGCAAGGTAAACAGAGGCATTTGGAGTAAGAAAATTTGCCCAATATTTTGCACTGCCGGGAATTGAACCCAGTTCTCTCGGTTGCGAGGCGAGTGCTCTAACCACTGAGCTACAGGACTCCACAATTGCCCTTTTTAAGTGTCTCTGGGGCTAAATCCAATGGATTCCACTTGTGCCCAATGTTTAACAAACAGTTTAAACACAAGTGGTGGAGATAATAGCAATGATCACAACTGGGAGTCCCAGGACTAAAGCAGCTTCAGTCGCTATCAGGAGGATTGTTGGCCAGGACACTGTTGAATGAAGATGGCTTTACTTACTTAATCTCTTCCCTTTATAATTCTTGGTCATGCTTTCAATCTCCTTACAGAAAATAATAAGCATGAAATATTAATGATTTTATGGGTATTGAATGACATACTCCTTGCCTGTAACTCTCAGATTTTATTATTGATGGGCTTTGCGAGACATTGACTGAGAGGAATACAATTGAATTGATGCTGGAGGCAGGAGACAGGGGGACCGCAACTGCCAGTGTCTGGTTCTGCACAGCTAACTGTGAGCAAAGGCAAACCCAACCACCGGTTGTGAAGGCAACACAATTGCACAAGATTAACTGAATTTATTCCGCAATGAGAATGACAATGGGAGCGACTGACAGGCAGAAAATTTGACACGTCTGTCAAGATTGGTACATTTTCCAATAACAGCTTGCACTTACACAGCGTCCTTCACGCGGGCAGCGTCTCGGAGCGCTTAACTGTGGAGGGGCCTGACGCCGAGCCGGTGGGGGGAGGGGTGGGGGGGTGAAGGAGAGGGAGGAGGTAACCGTAAGCATGGTCAAACAGGAAGGTTTTCTGTCGTGATCTAAAAGAGGGGAAGGAGGGAGGGGGTGAGGCCGAGGGTTTGAGGGAGGAACAGAATCCTAAACCTTCATGGCGTAGTGGCTGAAAGCGCGGCCGCTGATGGTGGAGCGTAGGGGACGAGGGACAAGCAGGAGGCTAGAGCCAGCTGAGCGGAGGCAGCGGGTAGTGGAGTGGGGAGGAAGCAGGTCGTAAACCTTGGTGGTTGTGAGCTTATCGTGGGAATTTCCTTACATTACTATACAATACAACTGATTCCCCCCAGACAAGAAATTACTCAGCGTCAGACTGTGTGATCCTCAATCACTACATCCCAGTGATTTCCTGCTTATTCTCAGAAGAGTTATCAGCATTGCTTCACTTCAATAAGAAAGTCCTTGTGAGATAGCTTTCCACAACATGGGCATCAATGGGACTATCACACTGATTCTTCCAGGATCATGCTGTCATTTATTAGTAACAATAATAATCCTGGCATTTGATACAGCATGTTATCACATAATTGAGACTCTCAAAGCACTTCACAGAATATTCTGTAAAGTGAATCGACTGTAGATTTTGTGGGTGAAATAATAATATTAGCAATTGATATAGTGCTTTATCACATCATTTCAAAGCATTTCGCAGGATTTACTGTAAGGTGTAGTGATGGTGGATTTGTAGATAAATACAATCCTACACATTTGTATATGTATCAAATTTCAAGGATTATTAATATTATTAAAATTTTATTCTATTTTTTCCAAGCACGCATATCTCAGTGCCTTAATCTGGGTAACTGGCTAAAGTGTCAGGAAAAATTGTTTGTTCAGCAAAGTTGCCTATGGATATCGACAAAGCTTTATTTGGGGGACAGCTTGCAGTCTCCTGAATCCAACCCCCAGCTCAGGTACAAACCCTCAGGTGTCCAACACCTTGGGATGTCCTTCCTATATAAAAGGCATTATATAAATATGATGATACTTAGGATTATATTGTGCACACCTCGCACTATATTGTAGATGCCTTTGCAAAATGTAATAGGAAACTATTAGTGGAACAAATCCTACTGAACCAACTTTGTACTTATTTGGGAACATATATCAATTTTGCCAATGATTTAACTGTCTGGCCAGTAAAATGTTGACCCTCCATAAATGAAGGCCATTTTCTAAGGCCCAGATCACACTGACTCTCTGTTGCAATATAATTGCATTCCACAGTCACTTAAAGCCCAATTCATGAGAAGTATCTTCTCCTTATTAGTAAAATACTGCCAGAAACAACCACAAACAAAATTGCTCTCATCGGTTGGAATGACAAAAGGCTAGTTATAATTAGGATCCTTGGTGCTGAAGGGTCAGTCAGTCAATTTCCTTTTATGGATCTTGAAAGCACTTTCACTCCAACGAGTCCACTTCTGGATCATAACCTTCTTCAATCTATATTCAACAATTGTACAGTTACAGAAAAAATGGTCACCTCATTTTTTTTAAAATTTGGGATCTGATTAATAATCACAGTTCTTGCATTTGATAAAGCACCTAATCACGTCAGACTACTCAAAACACTTCACAGTAAGTACTGTTAATTGCAGTGACTGTAGTTATAATAATAATCTGCATTTGATATACTGTCTTATCACGTTATTGAACATCTCAAATCGCTTCACAGGATATACTGCAAAGTGGATTCACTCTATATTTTGTGAGCAAAACGCGGCAGCCAACTGCGCACAGATGTGTTCCACAAGCAGTCGCGGTTTGAGTGACCACATTTTGCTTTGTTCTGTTTTGTTTTGTGGAAGGATTCTAAGTACTTCGCAGGATATACTGTAAAGTGGATTGACTGTGTATTTTGCGAGCGAAAAAGTGAATGTGGCAGCCAATTTGAACACAGCCAGGAGCTGAATGACCAACTTAATTGGAAAAGCTGCTGATATGAAAGTTCATTGTACTGTGTCTTACCTCTTTCCACGGTTTTCCAGGTGGCTTCTCTCAGCGCTCCCTCAATCATACTGCACAGAGGCTGTCAAACCCCAAGCGTGGGGTTATTTAATTACTTCTGCTGCTTTATCATTTCTCTGCCATTCTTGTCAACCTTGGAATACAGTAAATCTCCCAGTGGAACAATCTTATAAAGTCTTATCTGTATAAATCTTATAATCGCCTAAGTCGTATATCCACCCGAGTCCTATTCAGTTTCCAATCAAAATCACTCAGATTTCTTTGCCCGAGTTGTATTAATCATCTCCCAACGCCTAACTCCACTCCCTGCCCTCCACTACTCCCACACTCACCAGCTAAAGTGAACAATGGGAAATGACGTCCTGACTGGCCGACACGTGCACTTACCGGCTATGTTGATTTACGCTGGCGCAGTGCAGATTATCGATTAGATCGGATTTTATACGACTTATACAGTTAGCATTAGGAAAAGTAAAGATGACAGTGCAGAATAGCATGCCAGATAATAGAAATATGTTAACGAGGGGTAAGAAGCTTGGCAAAGCAGATAAGGAATCAGAGAGTAGAGGAAATGGTAGGAAATTAAAAATGTTATATCTGAATGCGCGAAGTATTCAGAATAAAGCTGATGAATTAAAAGCACAGATAGACACGTATGGGTACGATCTAGTAGCCATCACTGAAACATGGTTACAAGGAGATCTAGGGGAGGGGAGTTAAATATTCCAGGGTTCCCAGTTTACAGGAAAGATAGGCACTGTGGGAGAAGAGATGGGGGGGAGCCCTGTTAATTAGGGATGAAATAAAAGCAGTGGAGAGGAAGGATCTGAAATCCGATGACCAGGAGGTCGAGACAATATGGGTGGAAATAAAAAATAATAAAGGGCAGAAAATATTAATGGGAGTGGTTTATAGACCCCCAAACAGTGATCACAATAGAGCACAGGGTATTAATCAGGAAATCAGTGAATCATATAGGAAAGGTAAAATGATAATAGTGGGTAATTTCAGTCTCCATATAGATTGGGAAAACCAAATCGGCAAAAGTAGGTTAGAAGAAGAGTTCATTGAGTGTATGAGCGATAACTTTCTAGAGCAGCCGAGGAACCAACGAGGGCACAGGCCATCCTAGAGCTTGTTTTGTGTAACGAAACAGGACGAGTTGGCAGTGTAGGTATAATTAATCCTCGAGGGCAGAGTGATCACAATATGATTGAATTCTGCATTAAGTTAGAGAGGGATATACTTAAATCCGAGGCAAGTATTCTGAATTTAAATAGGGCTAATTTTGTAGGTATGAGGAAAGATTTAGGTAAAATAGACTGGAGAATAAGATTAAGAGGTAAAAATGTAGACCAACAGTGGCAAATATTTAAGGATGTAGTGCAAAATTCTCAGCGGTCGCATATTCCCTTGCGGAATAAGAGTACCACAGGGAAAGCAATTCATCCGTGGCTAACTAGAGCAGTTAGGGAAAGCATCAAATTAAAAGAAAAAGCTTATAAAACTGCCAAGAAAAGCAGCAAATCTGAAGATTGGGAGAGTTTTAGAAACCAGCAAAAAAAACTAAAAAACTCATTAAGAGCGAGAAAAAGGAGTATGAGAGTAAGTTCGCTGGGAACATTAAGTCTGATTGTAAAAGTTTTTACAAATATATTACGAAGAATAGGCGAGTGAGGGTAAATGAAGGTCCACTTCAGTCAGAGATGGGAGAAGTTGTAATGGGGGTTAAGGACATGGCAGAGTCCCTAAATGGGTACTTTGCATCTGTCTTCACCCGAGAAGACACAACAAGTCTGCCATCAATAGAGATGCACCAAGGGATAAGGACAGGGAGCAACTTAGGGAAATTTTCATTAGTAGAGAATTGGTGCTGGGAAACCGTTAGCACTAAAAAGTGACAAATCCCCTGATCCGGATGGCTTGCATCCCAGGGTTTTAAAAGAGGAACTTATGAGATAGTGGAGGCCTTGTGTCTGATCTTCCAAAATTCCTTGGATTCTGGAACAGTCCCCATGGATTGGAAGATCGCAAATGTCACACCACTATTTAAAAAAGGTGGAAAGGAAAAGATGGGGAACTATAGGCCAGTTAGTCTCACATCAGTGATAGGAAAAATTTTAGAATCATTGATTAAGGATGTGGTAGTGCGGTATTTAGGGCACAATATAATTAGGCCAAGTCAACATGGCTTTACAAAAGGGAAGTCATGTTTGACAAATCTCATAGAGTTTTTTGAGGATATTTCGAGTAAACTAGATAAGGGTGAATCAGTGGATGTGGTCTATTTGGACTTCCAGAAGGCATTCGATAAGGTGCCGCATAAAAGGTTAGTCCAAAAGATAAGGGCCCATGGAATTGGGGGAGCATATTAACGTGGATTGGGGAATGGTTAACGGGTAGGAAACAAAGAGTAGGGATAAACGGGTCCTTTTCAGATTGGCGGGATGTGACTAGTGGAGTGCCACAAGGATCAGTCCTTGGGCCTCAGCTATTTACCATCTACATCAACGATCTAGATGAGGACATCAAAGTTAATATATCTAAATTCGCGGATGACACAAAACTAGGAGGAAGTGTCAACACAGAGGATGACATTATAAAAATGCAGCGCGACATAGATAGCTTAGCTGATTGGGCAGGTAGGTGGCAGATGAAGTATGATGTAGGGAAGTGCGAAGTCATTCCACCTAGGTAGCAAAACCAGTAGAGCAGGTTATTTTTTAGAAGGGGAGAAACTGGAATGTGTTAGCCTCCAGAGGGACTTGGGTGTCCTTGTACACAGAAAGTTAGTCTGCAGGTGCAGCAGCAATTAGGAAGGCTAAAGTATGTTAGCATTCATTATGAAAGGATTAGCGTATAAGAGTAGGGAAGTCTTGCTGCAACTGTATAGGGCCCTGGTGAGAACACACCTGGAATACTGTGTGCAGTTTTGGTCTCCTTATTTAAAGAAAGATGTACTTGCCTTGGAGGGCGTGCAGCGTAGATTTACTCGGTTAGTACCAGGGATGAAGGGGATGAGTTACGAGGATAGGCTACCAATATGGGCCTATATTCTCTAGAATATAGAAGAATTAGAGGGGATCTTATAGAAACCTATAAGTTCATCAAAGGGCATGATAGAGATTGTTTCCCCTGGTTGGAGAAACTAAAACCAGGGGTTACAACCTTAAAATCAGAGACCAGCCCTTTCGCACTGAGTTGAGGAAGAACTTCTTCACTCAAAGGGCGATGAATGTATGAAACTCGCTACCCCAAAGGGCTGTTGACGCTCAGTCCTTGAACATATTCAAGAGTGAGATAGATAGATTTCTTATTGCAAAAGGGATTAAGGGATATAGGGATAAGGCAGGGTCAGGTTATTAGCTGGAGTTAGATTAGAAGATCAGCCATGATTGAATGGCGGGGCAGGCTCGAAGGGCCGAATGGCCTACTCCTGCTCCTACATGTTATGTTATGTTATTTTATTATGTTACCTGCAACTTACACTTTGCCGAAGTCATGTTAAATGTAATGGCCCCGACTGATACAACTTGTGTGAATTTTACTGTACTCCAAAGTAGGCCTAAACTCACCACCCAGGGACTGGAACACACAGAAAACAGCAACAACTTGCATTTATACAGCGCCCTTTATGCGGGTAATAATATTTCTATTCAAACTCTTAAAAGGAGAAACAGCTACACTTTCTAATAATTCTCGGGGCATAATTCTCAGCTTCCAAACTCTAATATTTTGGTCAAACATCGCTTGTTTTGTTGTTCCACCTGACATGAATCAAAATCCTCAGTTTTATCTGTTGCGGTTGGATCTGATGTTTAGTTAGTGTAAGAACTCCCCTCTGATGCGCTGCAAAGTTTTCCTTCACCCCACTTCACCTCTGCTACCGTTTTCTCTAAATATTATTCTTTCCTTCAATTTATCGCTTAGTATTTTAACATCCTCCCCAGCTTCCTGCCCATTACCCTTTATTGCTGACACAAGCACTTCCAATAGGCTTCTGAACTGCCCGGCCTTTGTAGACCAGTTAATTGGCAAACAACTACGCCCTCAAACACAAGCTTCACTTAGGTCCATCTACTCCTCATTTAGATTGCTTCTTCTTCCCACCCTAAAGAGAATCACAGAATTGGACGTCATATTTCACTTACTTGCAGCAATCTTCTGTGAGCCATTAAATGCCTTAATGAACAGCTTTTTTTTCAGCTAGTTTTTGAGAGAGAGAAATTGTAGAGACAAAGAAATAACATCACCTCCTGAAATAACATCACCCCCATGACCTCTTAAAATCCCCACCAACCAGTCAATTTCTTCGTTCGCAGCCATCAGCCTGCTCCACGTCCCCCGCCAGTCCTGCGCCCTCAGCCTTTTCTGCCCCCACCCTCTGTAACTCCATCTTGGAGCTCCTCCACCTTGCACCCTCCTCTGTCTTCTTCAAAGCCTGGCTCAAGACCTTCTTCTTCGACTGCGCCTTCGGTCATCATCCCACCTCTACCCCCACCTTCTCCCCACCCTTCTTCCACCCCCTGCTCTCCAACCCTCTTGACCTCAGCAACTCGGTGCCAACCCTTGACTGTCCAGAACCTTGGAATGTTCTCCTGATGTGAAAGACGCAGTATAAATGCAATTTGTTGTTGTTGTTGTTTGCATCACGCTTTTCTCTGGGACTCCCTGAGTGACATTAGCAGGAACAATAAGTGGGGATCACATTCAACCGAGCGAACGAAAAAAGGTAAATAAGCTACTCCCGAACTTTACATAGGACTGTGTAGACGAGAAAGGAAGTAAGGAATATTGTCAAACAGAATGGAAAAGAGCTTAAACATTAACAACATCCACAACCAAAGTAACCTAGACTGTCAGAGCTGCAGGAGCATAACTCTGTTATCTATCCTGGGGAATGTCTGTGGGGTTGTGATATAGAACAGAAACAAAGCTGCGAACAGATACCGTTATTGTGAAGGGATTGTTGAGCGTGTAGGGTGAACGCCAGGAGGGGTGCTGAGTTTGCTACAGTGAACTAACTCATTGGTTATCTCTCTTGCTCACTGTGAGTCTTGTCAAAGGCAATTTAACGGGATGTGATTTGCAGGATTCACAACGCCTTTCTGTTTAGTGTATTGTCTTCACTGAGCCCATTCTCCGTATGTTCCTGACAATCCGGGACTACAAGAGCTTTCTGTCCTCACTTTATCTCGTGGAACAAATGTCTGTGAGCTTTGATAGCCTGGGGGTGGCCAGGCTCCATCGGTCTCCTGATCTGATCAGATTGGAATCTATCTTCAATCGTGGCAGGCCCTGTGATGTTCACACTGGCACTCAGTTTAAAGACATTATCTCACAGGATTTACTATAATTCTGCAAGTCATATTCCTCTTTAATTCTGGGGGAAGCCACAATCAGTGGCTGACATCATTGTCAGTCTCTGGCTTTCCTTCATTACACTCAGAACAGTGATCCTAAAGTGAATGAGTCCGAACTGAAGGCAAACAGACTATAACATGGGTTTGAATGGATCGTACATATGGAGAAGATGAAAGGTCTATAGATAATAACAGCGGAGAAGTGGTGAAATAGTGAAACAATTAACATTTTTACCACTTTAGTCTGCAGAACGTCAAACTGAAATATAATATTAATCATTATATTTGATAGGAGCACCTTATCACGTTGTTGAGATGTCTCAAAATACTTCAGAGAATATACTGTAAAATGGATTGAATGTATATTTTGTGGGCGAAACGCGGCAGCCAATTGCGCACAACATTGTCCCGCAACCAGCTGTGATTTGAATAACCAAATTATTATCTGGGCAGCACTTGATCCATGATTGTTTGTCGGAAAATATCTCTTTAATCATCTGAAACAACTTTCTTTTAACTGTGCATTTACATACTGAGGACTAAGAACCAGGAAATCTTGGGGGAGGGGTTCAGTAACGGAGAATTTTAGGGGTTTGAGGGGCGGAGGAAAGATTGGGGTTACTGACCTTCTCCAACAAGCATGCCTCAGCTACTTAACTTTACCCTGTCTGTCAGACATCAAGTCCTGGATGAAAGCCAACTTTCTACAGTTGAATGTCAACAAGACCGAGGCTCTCCTGATTGGTTCCCATCAGCGCTTCCTCACCTCAGGCGCTGACAGCATCACCCTCCATGGTTGCACACTCCACATTACTGAGCCAGTCCAGAACCTTGGCATCTTGTTTGACCCTCAACTATGCTTTCTACCCCACATTCGGACCATGACACACTCTCCCTTCCCTCACCTCTGCAACATCGCCCGGCTCCGCCACTGTCTCACACCGCAGGCCACCAAAACCCTCATACATGGATTTATAACATCCAAGCTCAACTATGCAAACTCCCTACTTGATGGCCTCCCCAACTCCTTCCTCCACGGGAAATCATCCAGAACTCTGCAGCCCTTGTCCTCTCCTGCACCAGGCTCCGTGACCCTGTCAGCCCCATCCTCACCCAACTCCACCGGCTTCCCATCACACAGAGGATACAGTTCAAGATCCTGGTCCTCACCTTCAAACCCCTCCATGGCATCCACTCAGTGGGCTCCGGCCTGCTTTACGTCCCCCATCATGCCCGCCCCACCATTGGCGGGCGAACATTTAGCCACTCTGCTCCCACCCTCTGGAACTCGCCCCCTCCTTCAAAACTCATCTCAAGACCCTCCTCTTGGACCATGCCTTTGATCACACTCCTTCGGCCCTACCCTCCACCCTCCCTGATCCCGATCCCCAGCTCAGTCCGAAACTCTGACTGTCCAGCACCTTAGGACGTCCTCCTGACGTGAAAGGCTCTATACAAATATAATATTTTTGTTGTTTAAAAAAGTTAAGAGGAAACTAATTGTTATTCAGTAACTGTTTCTATTTAAGTTTATACGTCTTGAATTTGTTATTAGTGGGGTATGAGAATCTGCCCATTCCCACACTTACATAGAATATTTCAGCATGGAAAAAAAAACATTTGGACCAACTAGTCCATGCTCATCTTCCACGTGATCCTCCATCCCTCCAAATCTTCTCTCCTATTCGATTATTTTCTCCTCTATGTCTGCAGAAAGTTTATGTATCTATTGAGACGATGCTCATTTTCACTGCCAGCAGCCCTTTCCCAAAGTGTGACATGAAAGGATTTAAATTACAGCTTCATCCTTCTTTGGGCTATGTTTTACGGATTGGCTGAGAGTTGGTTTCTGATTCCATCTTTAGGATTTACGCCAGACACAAAATTGAGAATGTTTAGAGGATAACGTGATAACATGAAACACCAACAGTTTGACACTATACCTTAAATGTACTCCGAAAGATCTGAGCTGCGATTCAATGTGGCCAGGATCCAACTGGGTGTGACCAGCGCAACAATATAATGGAATCATATAAATGGAGAATGTGCTTCTCACCAGCTTGTGGTAAGGAGTATGATGATCATCAACCTTTGACTTCCTGTTGGAATATGCTGCATTTCCTCTCAGTCCAGTCCTATTCACAAGCTGAGCAGTTGTGAACTGAATGTCCCCAAAATAGATTTAAAGTGGTGACTTTTCCACAATGTAGGGACTTGGTAATCCATACGATAAAAAACATAGTCCCAGACCCACACAGATTCCTGCTTACCTCAGCCAATTCATTTAGTTTCCAGGAGAATGGATTGTTCCCGACCACATGTTGTGTGCGCGTGCTGTTGAAACTGAGCCCTCCCTGATACATTAACTTTGGAGCATCTCATTCCAATGTATGACAATCCATTGTATGAGATGCTCCAAAGATAATGTGAAAATGTTTAGAAACTAAAAGTATAAGGAGAACAGTGAGGCTAGAGTTGGAAGCAACTGCGGTGTTTGTTGCGTGCACTGTGTGGGCTACTCAGGGAGGCAACGGTTTGATTTCATGTAAATACATAAACCTGTATTACAAAGGTATTATTATTATTTAAGGTGTGGCCGAATGCCCAGTAACACATGGCAGTGTTTCAAGACTAAGACGTTTCTTCCCAAAACAGCAAGAGCAGTTGCCCAGTTCTGTGTGTGTCCCAACTGTGAGGGTGATCCAGCAGCTCACAGCTCCACTGGGATTAGCTTTATTAGGTAATATAGGGATGATATATACAGGAATTACATATTAGCTCCAACCGCTGGGCTTCCGGCTCTGATCCCAAAGGAACAGCCGGTTCTTCCGGCTTCCGACCACTCAATGTCACTTTAAAATTGTTTTAGCTGCATTTAAGTTTATTCTGAAAATCCATCCTCTGATCAGCACATCTTCCCTGGAAGATGAATGTCCTCCTTTAACTGCTCTCTGAGCTGTGATGCATTTCCTCATTCTTATTACCAATTTTCACTGTATGTTTTAACCCCTATTTTATACATTTCACTGTCGGTCTGAAAACTCCCAGCTCCAGAACTTGTTTGCATATGACCCAGCACACAGACACAGACCCGCGCACACATTGCACCTACACGCACACTAATCGAGATATAAAAGAGACGATGCAGGCAATGACGCAAAGGCTGTGCATAAATTCCTGTAGCGTTGTTGATAGTGCAGTCGCCTCACAAGCGGGTTCGATTCCCGGGTGTGGCGAACCTTAGGCAAGTCTCCTTACTCCACACGCCTTAGTGAGTAGGAACCCGGTTGTTGGTTGATTCACAGATCGCTTCCGAGGTTAATAATCCTTCCAAAAAAAAAATTGGTCATTGAATCCACGACTGTTTGTGGGACACTGCTGTGTGCAATTGGCTGCTGTGTTTCACCCACAAAATACAGTCAATTCACTTTAAAATATATTCTGTGAAGGGCTTTGAGACGTCTCAATAATGTGATACAGACACAGTGCATAGGCACTTGCAGAACAATTGCCTACAAATACAGATCCAGAAAAATTTACTGAAAAATTCTGACACCATCAGCATCCAAGGCTGCACTCTCCACCTCTCAAAGCCGGTCAGGAACCTCGGCGTTTTGTTCGACCCTGAGCTGTCCTTTCTCCCTCACATCCGCACTACAACTGGCACCGCCTTCCATCACCTCCGGAACATCGCCAGACTACGGCATTACCTCACCCCTCACGCTGCTGAAACCCTGGTTCACGCCTTTGTCACCTCAAGGCTGGACTATGGGAACTCTCTCCTCGCCGGCCTTCCCGCCACCTCCCTCCACACTGCAGGTCATTCAGAACTCTGCAGCTCGTGTACTGTCCCGCACCAGACACCGCGACCACATCACTCCCACCCTCGCTCGCCTCCACTGGCTCCCCATCCCCCAGAGGATTGATTTCAAGATCCTCATCCTCACCTACAAGGCCATTCACGGCCTTGCTCCCTCCTACCTCTCCAACCTACTATCCCCCTACCTACCTGCCCGTACCCTCCGTTCCTCTGGCTCCAGTCTGCTCCACGTCCCCCGCCCCAACCGCCCTACCATCGGTGGCCGGGCCTTCAGCCTCTCAGCCCTCCTCCCTTTCCTCCTTCAAGGCCGGTCTCAAAACCTTTCTCTTTGACCGAGCCTTCAGCTCCCCTCTCGACTCTCTTCCCCTCCTCGCTCCCTCCCTTCCCTCCCCTTACCCTGACCATTTCCCCCTCCTCGCTCCCTCCCTTCCCTCCCCTCACCCTGACTATTTCCCCCCTGCTCGGGTCATGACCCAACTGTGCAGCGCCTTGGGACGTCCTCCTGACGTGAAAGGCGCTTTATAAATGGAATCTTGTTGTTGTTGTTGTTGTTGTGAAGCACTTTGAGACGTTTAGATGAGATAAGGCACTTCTTCAAATGTAATGATTATTATAAAGAAATGATGATGAAATGTCTGTGGGTGGGGGGTCGGGGGGTGAGGTAGCAGAGAAGTCAGTGGTGTAACAGAGGAGATAGTGACTGGATTGAAGGACATAACATATCTATAATATAAAAATAATAATATAATAATCTTTGCATTTGCTATAGCACCTTATTGTGTCTTCTAGACGTCTCACAGAATATACTGTAAAGACAATTGACTGAAAATTACATGAGCGGAACGCAGCAGCTAATTGGCGCACAGCAGCGTCCCACAAACAGTCGTGGATTGAGTGACCAAATTAGTTTTTTTTAAGAGATTATTATCCCCGGAAAAGCAATCCTCCAATTGACTAACAACCGGGTTCCTGTTTACTACTCGGTAACCGGCGGCGTGTGAAGTAAGGAAACTTGCCCAAGGTTTCACCCTGCCCGGGAATCTAACCCAGGTCCTTTCGCTTGCGAGGCGAGCAAGCTAACCATTATGCTGCAGGACTACGATGAGATGCACAAGTGCCTGGGTTCACAATGTTAGCCGCTCGTAAATCAATTGTAGTACATCGAGAATCCTGCGGCTTGGGTGGAAAATGCCCGAGTTATGTCCAGAACCTCGCTGAGAATAAGTACTGTCTCTTTAAGAACAATGATCAACTTTGTATAACATCACTTATCCTTTTTGAAGAGTGTTGGCAATATCCTCCCCAGGATGCTGAGAGATGCCTTACATCATGTTTCTGGTTCACACATGAGTCAGATCCAAAACAAGCACCTTTTTGTCACAACTTCGGCCCCCGGGAGGACGTGACCACTAACCCCACTTCCTCCCTCACTCCAGAATATCTTTGATTGAGCTCCAGGACACCAGCAGATTCCCCTCACGCAGCAGTTGGGGTTTTGCTGAGCACAGCAGAATGACTTTGCTCAGTCAGCGCCAGATAGATTCCGCGCTGGGGGTAGGCCTTATCCTGAAGTGCAATAATCCTGTTTTCAATCAGTCATATCACTGTCACTTTTTCCGAAGGGCGTATTATTGGGTGGTTGAAGTCCTGTAGCTCAGTGGTTAGAGCACTCGGCTCCCAAGCGAGAGACCTGGGTTCAATTCCCGGCTGGGCGAAACCTTGGGCAAGTTTCCTTACACCACACGCCTGATAATAATCCCTCAAGAAAAAAAATATAATAAGTTGGTCATTTCAATCCACGTCTGTTGGTGGGACGCTGCTGTGCGCAATTGTCTGCCGCGTTTCGCACACAAATATACAATCAATTCACTTTACAGTATATTCTGTGAAGCGCTTGGAGATATCTCAAAAAAGTGAAAAGGCGCTATATAAGAATCAAGGCTTATTGTTATTATAAAATGATACTTAAAGTGACAAATAAACAACTGTCAACTGTTATTTTGACGTCTTACTCTGTTTATTTGCCAAACCGTGTCGCTCAAAATGACTGTTGCAGTTGCTCATTTATAATTATTCTAGTGATGTTTTACGATGGTTGTCAAATCTTGGGTTTGTGGCATTCTTTGACTTGATCATAAGTTATTATAGGCTGATGCACGAGTGGGAACACTTTAGATGCTTGATTAACTACAGAAACTGTTGCAAACTGCAATTTGACAGTAATCACTCCTTCCTTTAACCTCAGTGATCACAAGTCATGATGAGTAATCTCCTCTCTCCCCACAGCATTACCCGCTACCTCTGCTCTACAGGGTCTGGCCTCCTCCATTTCCCCTGAATCCTCCTTCAGTCACTACGCCCCGAACCTTTGGAACTCCCTCCCTCAACCCCTTTGCCTCGCCCCCTCCTTCTCCATCTTCAGGTCGTACTGAAGACCTTCCTCTTCGACCGAGCCTACGGTCACCTTCCCCCTCCCCCTGGCTCAGCCTCGGGCTCCGCCATTGTTAAGTGCTCTGAGACACCGCTCTGTGGGACACTGCTCTGCGGAATTGGCTGCCACGTTCCGCCCACGTGGGGTCAATTCACTTTACAGTATATTCCGTGAAGAGCTTTGAGACGTCTCGAAGACGTGATAAGGCGCCTTATCAAATGCAAGGATTATTAATATTATTATTGTTCGGCTCGGCTGAGAGAGAGTTGTAAATAAAATGAAGTGTTAATCTCATTCTGAATCTGGGAAACTTGTAAGGTCTCTTAGCTTAGCCACGGAACAGGGATAATGGAACGAGGAGGGAACAGCGCAGTACTGTGGTGTACACGCAGCTCAGTGCGTGCAATGTGGCTGCAACAAGATAGAAAGGTGTACTTTTCAAAGCACCAGGCACAGGGGGTAGTTGCTTCATAGTAAAGTGTAGTGACTGTGGGGATGAACAGTAGCTAATTTAAAATAAATTAAACATAATAATAATTTGGTCACTCAATCCACGACTGTTTGTGGGACGCTGCTGTGCACAATTGACTGCTGCATTTCTCCCACAAAATATACAGTCAATTCATTTTACAGTATATTATGTGAAGAGCTTTGAGACGTCTCGGAGATGTGATAAGGCACTGTATCAAATAAAAGAAGTATTATAATTTTGTGCACAACAGTGTCCCACAAACAACCGTGAAGCGAGTGACCAATCTTGTGTGGAGGGGACTGATGGCCAGGGGACCAAGAGAACCCCTTCTCAATGGCACCGATAATGGGTAATGCTGGTCTTTGGCTACAAATACGCTGGTGTGTCATAAAGCCCAGATACTTTACATGAGAGTGACCCACGTTAAAGAGGTCTATTACTCTGAACTCACACAGTCTATGGTAATACTCCAACACAGTACTGGCAGAGTTCTTCGGATAATAATAATACTAATCCTCGCATTCAATATAGCGCCTTATCACGTTGTTGAGACGTCTCAAAGCGCTTCACAGAATATACTGCAAAGTGAATTGACTATATTTTGTGAGCGAAACTTGTTAAGCATTGTCTGCCTGTCCAAATGGACAAAGCTCTCATAGCAGTATTCAAAAAGAGAAGGGAGTTTCTCTTGGTGCTCTTGTCAACAATCTCCCAAGACAAAAGTGGTCATTCACAGTTATTTGTGGGACATTGCCGTGCACAAAAATTGGCTGCCTTGTTAGCCTATACACAGTCTCTACACGTTACACTGAAGCAACTTGAGACATCCTCCTGACACAAAAGGCACTACGTCAAATGCAAGGATTATTATTACCCTATTTCATAATGTCTGTGAAACTATTTTAACTCGGGTGGCGGAAAGGAAAACAGAAATGAAGAAGAAGCCTGTAGTTAAGAGCTTTGAGGTTTCTATCACCAACACTCTGTCTTCTGGGTGATATCACTTTTCTGTTGCTTCACGCTTGACATGCTGCTTAATGATTCAAATTCCCTTGGGGGCACAGCAGCCCAGTTAATGGATAGGCTTGAACAGCAAGCACTCTCGCATTAGCTGAGGCTGTGGTTTTAATTAGGGATCGAGTCCGGATTTCACTTCAACATGGGATTTGTCCAGCTAGTTCAGTGGTTTGATTTAGCTGAGCTGAGCCGTTCCTCGAACTTACTGGTTGCATGAAATACTATTCAGTGTGACAGTATTGGTGTTTCTGTAGTGGTTAGAACACTCGCCTCGCAAGCGAGAAGATCTGGGTTCGATTCCCGGGCAGGGCGAAACGTTAGACAAGTTTCCTTACTCCACACGCCTCTGGTTACCGAGCTGTGAGCAGGAACCCAGTTGTTAGTGGATTGGTGGATTGCTTTTCCGTGGGTAATAATCCCTTCAAATAAAAATGAATAATTTGGTCACTCAATCCACGACGGTTTGTAAAACACTGACTGCTGTGCGCAATTGGCTACCATGTTTCGCCCACAAAAATATAGTGTCAATTCACTTTACGGTATATTCTGTGAAGCGCTTTGAGATGTCTCAAAGACGTGATAAGGCGCTATATCAATGCAAGGATTATCATTATTATTATTATGACTACTAAAGTCCAAATTTGTTCCACTGTTATCTGGCCATAAAGATACCCCCTTAGAAGATTAAGGGAAGGCAATACTGAAAAGTTTTAAACTTATTAATCTTGGAGTTAAGTTGAATGTGAACTTTTCAGAACGTTATAAATAGAATAAAGAATATATTGATACTAACAGCCCAAAGACAAGGCACGTAACTTTGGGAAATAAAGAGCTTAGTGAATACAAGAACAAAGTTCCAATCAGTCTCCCAACTGTTATTCATTGTCAAAATGATATTGTAAAATAAAACCAGTGCCTAGCTTTAAATCATAGAATCCTACAGCACTGAGGGAGGCCATTCAGCCTATCGTGCCTGTGCTAGTTCTTTGACAGAGCTATCCAATTAGTCACACTCCCCCGCTTTTTCCCGAAAGCCATGCAATTTTTTTCTTTTCAAGTAAATATCCAATTCCCTGTTGAAAGTTATTACTTTCAAAATATTATTACTTTGCTGTGTTTCTATTTCAGTGCAAAGGAATGGAATGATATTATACTAAAAAATAAATAAAAATAATCCTTGCGTTTGATGTAGCGCCATATCACGTCTTTGAGACGTCTCAAAGCGCTTCACAGGATATACTGTAAAGGAAATTGACTGTAAATTAGGTGAATGTAATGCAGCAGCCAATTGCACACAGCAGCGTCCCACAAACAGTTGTGGATTGAGTGACCAAATTACTATTATTTTTTTAAGGGATTAAATCACTACCCAGGTCGGGAACTGATGGGTTAAATGCCGAGTAGTTTTCTTTGCTCTGCTCCATTAAGCACTGCCAGACCTGATGGCTGACTGAGAGGGTACATTGATGGCAGATGTTCCAGCAAGGCTCTTAGAAGTGTCAATTTGCTCACCAACCTCCAGGCAAATGTGTGGAAATAAACTGTTGTCTTTGGCAGGTTAAAGAAAAGAAAATTGCCATTGCTAAATTGCTAAATCTTCCATTGCCAGCTTGAGCATTCTTATCCTGACTATTTACAGGAGAAAGAATTTTACTTTGTGCAAAGGGTTAATTGTAATGATTTAAGTATTGTAAGGTCTACTGAAATCAGATCAACGTACAAGGTAGGAAAGTGTTAACTACGTTTTAAAAGGGTTACTCAAAGCGAACTGCAGCAATAACATAACCAATTTGCACTTGTATAGCGCCTTTCACACAGGGAGAACATCTCAAAGGCGTGAGAGGTTTACAGAGTGTTTACAACAATGGAGTGGGAGCCTGAACTCGAGAGGGGGTGGAGGTGGCTGAAGGCACAGTCAAAGAGAGTGGAACGTAAGAGAGATTTTGGTAGAAGAAGCGCTTTGAGACGGCTCAATGACATGACAACAAATACAAGGATTTTTATTGTGTTAAGGGCCCGAAGTGGAAGGATTTTGGAAGAGAATTTCACAAAATAGTCAAAGGCTTGTCTGCTCCACGTGGAAGGGCATGAAGCTGGTCAGAGATACCACCACAACAACGTGCATTTATATAGCGCGCTTCACTTGGGGTAGAACCACAGGGAGTGGCCGGGGGGGTAGAGAAGGCACAGAGGAAGTGGAGGCAGCTGAATGCGTCTTGATGGTTTTGGACACTAGGAAACCAACCCGTGATCTCCGTTCATTTGGAGTTCGAGGGGAGCCTGAGAAAGAGGGAGGAGGAGATAGGAGTCCTGTAGCTCAGTGGTTAGAGCACTCGCTTTGCAAGTGAGAGACCTGAGTTCAATTCCAGGCAGAGGGTGAAACCTTGGGCAAGTTTCCTTACTCCACACAGAGCCTAATAATAATCCCTCCAAAAACAATAATAAATTGGTCATTTTCAATCTACGACTGTTTGTGGGACATTGCTGTGCACAATTGGCTGCCGCGTTCGCCGACAAATATACAGTCAATTCACTTCACAGTGTGTTCTGTGAAGCGCTTTGGGATGTCCGCCCGACGTGAAAAGCGCTATATCAAATGCAAGGATTATTATTATTATTATAGTTGGCGATGGATAAGAAGAGATATTGTGCCTGAATCCTAATCTAAGAGCACTTTTACCGAGGAACTGTTGGGAATGTTTCCACTTTCCACAACCATTTCCCGGTTTAGTTTGCATACTCTTGAGCATGCGGATCCAGGGTTTCCGCATGAAGCAGACACCCGGCTGACCCCCAAAGAAAATCTCTCTCTGTGAGATGAACAATTCAGTGTCGAGTTGTGTCATCTTCTCCCTGTGTGACACTTAAGACAATGTGCTAACTTCCTGTGGCCATACATAATACTCTCAAGTCAGAGTTGAATCAGTTCTCTCCTCCCGCCCCTTCCTGAACACAACACACTTTATCTCAACAATTTCACCTACAGGCTAGTGAGAGAGTTGACACCTCCAAAGCCTCTCTCGACCCCATTTTCCACCAGTATTCCCTCAGGCAGCCATTCGGTTACATTTGAGGATTAATCACAAGAGACTGGTACTTTTTCTGAGCCAAGCTTCACAACAATATACTTCCTAGCAGCCTGGCACAGCAATACACACAACCACAGTAGCTGAACTGTTCCCCCTCCTAGCCTACTAATTAATGATAGTCAGAGAATTCATTAAACTGCAGGCCTAGTAAATTCCCACACGGAGCACACAGGCACTGCTTTACGTTCAGTGACAAGCGCTGGTGATATATTTACTGATAGCCTTTCCCTGACAAAGCACTGTGATGTGGTGAGACTCTCCAGCACTGCCCCGTCAGTTGTGACCTTGAATGGTTAATGATTCCCGAAGGCATGTGGAATAATGGCAGAGAGAACAAAAGCTTCCTCTGTAGCAACCTACAAAGAATCTTGTTTAAAGACCCGAACAGTGGCTCCGTCAGAACAACGAGATAGTGTCCATGTGTTTGGAGGCTGTTGTCAGGGCTTTCAAAGTGGGTCAGGTCTTGGCAGATCATCACAAACCAGTTTGCTGTCTGGTCAGGAGCCACTTATGATAATAGAAATCCCGTGATGCAACTAATTCCTAACAAAGAGATCTTGATTTGCGTGCCAGCCACATCACAAAGTTAACACTTCCACCTCTGAGGCATCTTCAGTATGCGGAACAAACCCACTCTCTTCGGTGCTCCAGTAATAGCGGAGTCCTGTAGCGTAGTGGTCAGCGTGCTCACCTCGCAAGCGAGAGGACCTGGATTCAAGTCCCAGGCGGGGCAAAATCTTAGGCAAGTTTCCTTACTCCACACGCTTACTGTTAACCTAACAGTAAGTAGGAACCCGCTGGTTAGTCAATTGGCGGATCGCATTCCAGGAGAAATATTCCCTCCTTCATTCAATTCACAGCTGTTTGTGGGACACTGCTGTGCACAATTGGCTACCATGTTTCCCCCACAAAATACACATGACGGTATATTCTGTGAAGCGCTTTGAGATATCTCTTTGACGTGTTAAGGCGCTATACCAAATGCAAGGATTATTATTATATTGTTAGTATAATCTTTAACACTTTCTATCCTGTGAAAGTCTTGGTGAAAAACCCTTGTGGTATTAGTCGGGGATATTGGAGGCGCTGTTGTATCAAGACACTGGTTGTTCGACAATACCAGCTGGTTGTTCAAGTGTTTGGCTCCAATCCTTCGCTGACATTGTTGTACAATGACTGTCCAAGACACCTGTCAGCAAGCTGAACCCAATCCGCAATTTGGGGAATTAGGCGAGACACATTTTGTGGTTCTTCAACACTGATGCTAATTTTATGCACTAAATATTGTTGGAGTTGCCATTCTGTGTGAAAGGAATTTAAAATGCCATCACTCCTATATCTTTCTCAGCCTTAATACTTAAATAAGATTCTTATCCCACGGAGAGGTGAAGCTATCTGTCTTTTGTAAATTGACTGCATAAATTTTCCTTCTCATATTAATGTTCTAAATTCATTTCATTCCAAGAATATGATACTAAGGCTGGATATTGACCAACTCATAGTCTACACTGATGTTCCAGTGCAGTGCTGGGAGGGTGCAACATTATCAGAGGTGCCGTCCTTCGGATAAGGCATTAAGTCGAAGTCTTGTCTGACTGTTTGTTGAAATATACCGATTATCACCTCAGAGTGCCTTGGTATATTTCAAACAGCAACTGAATGTCCCAGAAGGTTTGATAGTTAAATGGTTAAAAGTAGCTTTGCTGGACGGGCTGAGGTTAGCTCCTGATTACATTTCATATTTTCCTGGGAAGATGTTCACTCCTCTGAGATAATGAGCAATCGGGTCCTTGAGCATAGATATAAGAACGATGGACCACAGAAAGAAAAGGCTTCAGCCTCAGTCACCTGCCTATCTCAAGGCTGTGAAAGGCTGTCCAGAAGTTGTCCACATCTCTCTCTGTGCAAAGCAGTCGGCGAAGAGTGGGGGCTATCTGTGTGACCAGGGGAGATGGAGTTAGAAACACATAAAGGAAAGATGTAACTTTTAAATAGTTGAGGTTGTGTAGAGGGTCAGTGGAATTGGTATTAATTCTACTGTATCTATGTATATGTACAGGGGTGAGGGAATTTACCTGCAGTAAGAAAGTGACCATTAAAAGTGAAAGAGGAGAAGTGGTCGGCAGTACGAGAGAGGTTCTGGGCTAACAGCTGATTGTTCCTGTTGGGTTTCCAGGCGCCACTCTCTGTGATTCTGTGATAGTTCTGTGATCTCTCCAGTGTATGTCAAGGTGTGATCCCAGGTCTACTGTTTTGTCTGGAGTACGAAACAATGACTGGATACGTGTTGTCCTCCCTGTATCGTCAGTAACAAATTCAAAACTGAGACCGATAGATTTTTAAAAACTAAAGAGATTAAGGGATATGGGGAAAGGGCGGGTAAATGGAATCAGATTAGGAGATCAGCCATGATCTTATTAAATGGTGGGGCAGGGTTGAGGGGCTGAGTGGCCTACTCCTGCTCATATTTCTTATGTTCTAGTACTACTGTTGTTGTGTATGACTCATTGGGTCTGAGGGTTTACCGGACCCCAGTCCCAGTTTATTGTTGATATTGTGAGAGTCAGTTGCATCTGAGAGGTAATTCCAGAGGCTGATCTCCATGCAAAAGTTCGTTAAAGTATAATCTTGGGTGCCGTATGTCTGGGGTACAAAGTGAGATCCAGGTACGTACTGCCGGGTCTGAGGGTTTACCGGATGCCAGTCCCTGTTAAGTGTTGGTTACGGAAACGAGTGCCAGGTCTGAGACTCAGTAGATAGGCTAGGCAGCACGAGAGAGGTGCTGGTGTACGCTGTATATCCTGATGAAGATACGGCCACTCTCTGTGACTTTTGAGTATTCAGTGTTAAGGGCTGCAAGGTACTGTGAGGATCAGTCATATCTGAAGGGTGATTCCAGAGGCTGAACTCCGCATCAGTGCTCGTTGAAAGGCGGTACTGGGGAATGTCTGTCTTCCGAAGTTTTGTGTTACAGAATCCGTTGTCCCTGAGGGATTTCCAGGGGCTGATTTCTGCGCTTTGTGTCACAGAATCAATTGCCCCTGAGGGTTTTTCAGGGGTTGATCTCTGTTGTGTATTTTGAGGTGTGTTGTTTGTCTAGAGTACTGAGCAACCCCTGTGTGCATGCTGTGTGGTAAATGTTTTGCTCACATAGATTGTATTGTTATTGTGTTATATGTAGTATAATTTGATTACAGATTGTTAAACCTTGTTTCATCTTATGCAATAAACTCTATACTCTTACCACTGCCTGTCAAATTATTAACATGTTCAGGTGGACATTAAAGATTCCATGGCATTATCTGAAAAGAGAAGGGAGTTTCTCCCATTGTCTTGGCCGACAATAATCCAGATAAAAATTGATTATTCACTTCATGGCTGTTTGTGGATCATTACTGTGCACACATTTGGCTGCCGCGTTCAACAACTTGCATTTACATAACACCCTTCACACAGAAAATGACTTGGAGCACTCAAGAGTGCTCACCTAGAACTGCACAGTCCCTACACTTAAAAGTATATCTTGTTGAATGCTTTGAGACATCTCAACCGTGTGAAAAGGCAAGAATTATACTATTATTAGCAGAATTATGCCTCAAAGAGCTGAAATTTCAGAAAGAACCAGGCCATTTGGAGAGATGGGGCTTGAAGTTGATACCGGTAATTTATTTGCCTGTTCTCTAACAAAAAAGAAATTTAGAAGTTTTCAACATCTCGCCTCGGAGTCTCACAAACAGCAGTCTGTTTGGGTGTGGTTCTCAACTGTAACTCATTGTATTTTGTTTCCTTTGTGGTCCATTCTCTTGTCTGGACAGAATGCCAGCTCCACAGTGAAATGAATGGCTCATTAGTGAATTGGTGAAATAGGTGTGGACCTCGGAAAGATTTTATTAGCTTTTCATTTTAGCCCTAAAAGATGTGTGTAAAATGAGATAGCCCACCCTAAACACAACAGTACTACTCAATTGGAAATCCTCAAAACCCCGTGTATAAATGGTCTTTTTTGTGAAAGATATTTTGATTTCTGATTGTTGTTTTAGGCTGGTTCTGTGTTTTTTATGTGGGTTTGTGTGCGAGCATTATGTGACGGACAGACACTGTGAAACAGATTATCCATTGGGTCGGTGTAATGTTGAGATTCTCACTGCTGTTCTTCAATCAGTAAAACTCGTAAACAGAGAAGTGATCAAGTAGAATAATCCTTGCATTTTTGCCCCCTTGCACCTTATCGCGTCAGAAGGACATCTCAAAATGCTTCATAGGATTTACTGTGAAATGAAGTGACTGTGTATTTTGTGGGTGAAACATGGCAGCCCAATTGTGCACAGTAATGGACCCCATTTTTCATCTCTCAAAATATATGTGCTAGACACAAGCTGTAAGCAAGTGCCGTCCGGCGTGGAGGGCGCTATATAATTCCAAGTTGTTGTTGTTGTAGTAGTAAGATAAGTAGGAAATGGAAGCGTCAGATTTTTGAAATTATTTCTTTTTACGTTTAAAAAAAATAGGATAAATGTATAAATGTAGTAACCGCCTGTGATCAGGTGTAGCCCTTTGCCAGTCCAGCTGCTTTAAACCTTAATTGGCCCCATCCAACATGATGGACCCTGTGTCAATGCAGCTTGTCAGGTAGAGAAGGGCTGAAAGAAGAGACCTGAGTTGTCAGAGAAGTGCAGATTAGGATGAGATCTTAGTTAGTGCAAATATGTGGTCCAGCGGGAGAGACCACACAATAGTCAGGCGAGTAGTAACAGCTGTTTCTCCTATGGGATTTTTAAGAGCAATTTGGTGACAAGTCTCTACCAATGTTAATCTGGTCCAAGTAAAGCTTCCAAAATATTCTTTCCAATACTTTGATCTTCAGTTGAGCGTATTGTACTTCCTGATTGACCGTCCCTTCGGGTATGAACCCTCAGGGACAGGCACGGGCGAAGTAAAACATTGCTGAATGGAGTGTAAGTAGTAAAACAGGCACCACCTCCAGAGGCACATTGGAGTAAGAAGCACTAGTGACAGACAAGATGGACGCAGAGAGATAGCGCTGGGTGTCACCTGCATAAATGTGGATGTTAACCCCATGCCCGTGGAAGACATCACCGAGTGGGAGCATGTAAATATTAAATGTATTGACACTGTTCCTTTTAACCATTGAACTTTCTTGAACATTCATTCATTCCTTACTCTCTGACACTGCATCACAGTGAAGGTTAATGACTCGCTATAATTTTATGAATCACAACTGATTCACACTGAGCTAAAGCACTCAAACAGCACAGGAATCATTAAGCCAAACTTCAATTGTGACTCACTGAAAATCGAAAGATGGCAGCTTGGTTCATTTCAGTCACATCCATCACTTCATAATTGGCTCGGTGGTGGTTTGGGCTCTACGTGACACTCTCAGAAAGCTGGGCTAATTCAATGTAGAAAAGGCTTCCAGTGAGGTACCTCTAATCTTTGAAATCTTTATGCACAACCTGTACTGTGGCAGATCAGTTTGTAGAATGAAACCGGCTAATTGATACATGTTCTGAAAGGCAATGGAACTGGAAACGCAATCAACACACGAGGCACAAGGGAAGAGAATATCACAAAGGATTAAGAATATACCAGGGCAACAGAAGGAGGCAATGAGGGAGGACTTACTGGGCCTAAAAAGTCTATCAGCCAGGGAGTTGATTGCAAGGAGTGAAGGATAATGTAATTGATGCAGCTGATCACTATAAATGTAACTGGTGTAATCCATTACCTTGTGACCCATGTGCAGTGACATGTTTATTTACTGAGTTAAATATGGATTCATCATGAGCAAGGGCAAACACGAGATGAAGGAATAAAATTAGACTGTCCTGTTCTGTTTTCCTCAAGTGTGGGTAAAGAGATTGATAATAAGCTGTATTGCTTCAGCAATATAAACCTCAAGGTGAAGGATAATCATCTTGCATTTCAGCCCAAAGATTAAGATGCAACTATTTGGGAAAAAGAAAGGCAAAAGAAGAGCAAGTATTAATATTAGTGATAGTACAATGTGACTGCAATTTATAAGAATCAGATATGGCAATGTATGCAACAATATGCATGAGGTACCAGAGTTAATTCATTAACTTTTCCTTAGGATTAGGCAGGAGAGCCCATGATCAGCTCCCGGAACACAGTAATCTACCTAACAACAACTTCTTGCAATTAAATAGCACCCTTCACCCCGAATAGTGTCTCAGAGTGCTTTAACTGCTAACCTTGAACCCTGGCAGATGAAATGTTATAATAATAATCCTTGTATTTACGATAGTCTTTACTAAATATATATTTCTTTGAGATCCTTGAAAGTGGGAGTAGAGTCCATTATCACTGTCTAACTCCCTGCTTTGTCCTCTCTTTACACATTAGTTGACTAATAATACTCGCATTTGATATAGCGCCTTATCATGTCATTGAGACGTCTCAAAGCGCTTGACAGAATATACTGTAAAGTGAATTGACTGTATATATTTTGTGGGCGAAGGGGTTGTTCTACATCAGCTACTAGTACTGAAGCATGTTTTAGGGATCTCAAAATTCAATGCTCGTCTATATTCTGAATTTATCCCATTTTCTTTAACAGGAACTAAGTGAAGTCTGACTGACTTCCTCACTGTATATTAGTGGTGATAAGAGTGCAGTCACTTCCTCAAGCTGTGTCAAGCTTTACTGTGTCAAGACATCTCCACTCAGACTGCTGAGTCCTCCCATCCCCCCCTAAGTGCTAAATCAATGTAATATATGCAGGAAACCCAGACACATCCTGATTCTCCAACCCCTCCTCCGTCATTGGAAGCTCTCCTTGACCACATTTCTGTGACCCCTGCCTTTGGCACGACTATCAGTCAGATTGCTTTTCCGTCAACCCGCAGGAAGTCACATTGATTTGTGCCCTGCTCTGATTTAACAGTGAAATTACAGTGTTCATTACCGTCACCACCCCAACCCCCAACCCACTCACTCGTTCTCGTTCGGTCAAGTCCTGGAAAATTTCAAAAAATGAGGATTTTTTTCTGTTTAACATACAAAGAGAGATGTGTGTCCTTGTCTGGCAGTGGCTCCCTCTTTTGATGGTGCTCTCACACTACCCTCTCCCCCTCCCCGTATCCAGCCTAGTACTCATTGGGTGTTTAAGTATTTACACACAAAATCTGCCAATTGGATGAATTCTGTGGATTTCCTTGGAAGCTGACCCTGAACAGTTAATAACCAGTGATCACGATATTTTGCAACGTCAAGGCTATTTCCAGCTTGGGTCCTGATCATTTTGAAGCTTGAAATAACTTGATGTGAGTCCCGTAGAGCATTTGACTCGCAAGCGAGAGGATCTGGGTTTGATTTCCGGGTGGGGCAAAACCTTAGACAAGTTTCCTTACCCCACACGCCTCTGTTTACCCAGCAGTAAATAGGAAACCGGTGGTTAGTTGATTGGTGGATCGCTTTTCTGGGGTTCATGATCACTTCAAAAAAATAATTAAAAAAATTTGGTCACTCAATCCACAACTGTTTGAGGGACACTCCTGTGCGCAATTGGCTGTCGCATTTCGCCCACACAATATACATCAATTTACTTAACAGTATATTCTATGAAGCGTTTTGAGACGGAGAGAAAAAGGTTCAGCTACGAAATGTTCAGCGGCAGCCTGTGCCAACTGCTGATTCTTGATGAACAATGGCCTTGGCAAACCAGTGTAAGGACCATTTTCCCAAAGTCTGACTTTAGGTTTAGGAAAAGCTGACTCCCTCATTACAGCTGCACTACTTTTGCATCCAAAATTCTTTCAAAGTCAAAGTAATCCGAATATAAAATTACCTCCAACAGCACAGATCCCTGGTAATGGATTCCTTCCATCCAATAGAGCTCTACATCCCACCCGGAGACATGTCCGCAGGCAACAGTATCCAGACAAACAGTCACCAGGACTTGGTTTTGATATTGCTAGCGTTGTGATAACATTGAAATAAATGAAAGGTACAAGTGAAAGGCTTGAAGATTCAAAAAACAATGAGCATTGGTATTCTGTGTCAGCCACAAGTGGCACTATTAACACTTCACAACTTTGATACGGACAAATTACAGTAAAATATCTTTACAATATATCCTGTGAAGCATTTTGAGACGTCTCAAAACGCTTCACAGGATATATTGTAAAGCGCTATATCAAATGCAAGGATTATTATTAGTATATATTCTTGTATGCGGCTTGAGACGTCGCAACAAACGCGGTAGATCAAATGCAAGGATTGTTATCTCCTAAAAAAACTGAAAAAGCCCCGTGTCAGGACTTTGAACTCTCACAGTCCCGGCTGCAATGCCAATACAGCGCTGGGGAAAGCACTGCATTGTCAGAGGTGCCATCTTTCGGAAGAGATGTTAAATCGAGCTCCTGCCTGTTCAAGTGGAAGTTAAAGATGCCATGGCACTATTCAAAAAGGGAACAAAGTTTCTCCTGATGTCCTGTTCGTTAAGCACCCCCACCCAGTAAAGCTGGTCATTCACTCAATGGTTTTTCGTGAGGTATTGCTGTGTGCAAATTGGCTGAGTTCACCTCTAAAATAGCGTCACAACAACAACTTGCATTTCCATAGTGCCCTTCACCCGGGGGTAGCGTCTCGGAGCGCTTACACTTTGCAGTAAATAATAGTAAATAGTAAATTTAAAGTATAGATCTCCTCCCCAAGTGAAAAGCTCCGTATTAAATGTAAGTGCGATTTCTGCAATTTTACTCGTCATTTTCTTTCTAAGTGTTGAGTTAGAGTTTCTTACGTTATTCATAATTGGATCTCTTGTTTCGAGTCACTTTTAGAAAAATAACAACTTGTATTTAGATAGTGCGCTTCATGCAGGGTAGAGTCTCGGAGCCCCTGACAAATTCCTGTTTGGTTCTGTCATTTCTGCTTTTTAAACTCCGTGTCTATGAATTAGAGACGATTCCAGTTTCCCACAGTCCGTGGCTTTGTTTCGTTGCTCCCGAGTGTTGCAGGTGCAGACTGCCAGTCATTCCCATTTTAAGCATGAGATTTTCTGCTCACCCAATCTTGGCCCGATTTTGCAGCCTGATTTCAATTACAAGCTCTAAATCTATGTGCTATCCAAAGCTGATTTCCCCCCCTCTCCCCACACACCCAAACTCACTAGCATCCTCCAGTAGTTGGTAAGACTGTTATAAAGAAAACAAGTTAGATTTCTGTTGACAAGAGCAACAACAGACATTAACATCTAAAGCCTCCAATACAGTGTGAACTCTTAACACTATCTCCTTATAACACTTGTGATCCTTTCATGCTCTGGCACCTCCCTATCTCTCTGACCAGCTTATCCACCAACCCAATGCCCGCTGCCTCCGCTCGACTGGCTCCGGCCTTCGACTTGTCCTTCTTGCCCTCCATTCTGCCATCGGTGGCCACACTTTCAGCCACTATGCCCCCAAACTCTGGGACACTCTTCCTCTATCCTTCCGTCTATCCTTTCGTCTTGCCTCTTTTGTCCCCATCTTCATGTCTCGCCTGAAGACCTTCCTCTTCGACCGTGCTTACGGTCACCTCCCCCCTCCCCCAGCCGCCGTGCTCCGCCACTGTCAAGCATCCTGCGTGTGGGGCACTATATAAATGCAAGTTGTTGTTGAAGAAACCTGCTAGGCAGCCTAACTTCAGCCAGGCCACAAAAGATGTAGAACAGACTGGATGCCCCCCATTTCCTTTGTGAATAAACTGTGCCATGCTAATCCACTAGATTTGCAAACAAGGCATTTGAAATGTATTAATAATAATCCTGGCATTTGATCCAGAGCCGCATCACGTCCTTGAGACGCCTCAAAGCACTTCACAGAATATACCATAAAGTGGATTAACTGTGTATTTTGTTTGCAAAATACAAGCTGTTGCTTCCACCAGCAAAATCAACATCGAGGTGCATACCAATGAGAGTGTTGTCAGGAATGATTGCTGCCATAAAGACAAAGTGTCTTTCACAAGTTTATTAGTTGAGCACTTACCGTCTGTGCCTCCCCTCAGTCTGTGAACAATCAGGCACCATTTGAGGAAATGTTTTCAGACACGAAATTCGCTGCAGCTGGCATCGTAACAACAACTAGCATTTGTTTGTATAACACCTTTCACAGATTGAACTTCTAAAAGCGCTGGGGGAAAAAAAACTGAGTGGTGAATATAGACATGAAAAAGAAAATTTAAAGACACTGGCCAAAGGTACAATCAAACAGACTTTTTTAAGAAAGATTTTGAAGGTAAAAGAGAGAGGAAGCAAGGAAACGTTTGGAATAAAGTACCAGAAGTCATACACAAATCTGATTGTAAATGGTGGCAATGCAACAATATCCAGGAAATGAACCGCCTTTGAAAGAAGACCTGGGTCGATCCAGTTTGTCTTCCACCACCCAGGCAGTCGCTGGCACATGTCATGTCCCAAACTATATACTGTATCCCAGGATATTATTTCCTAAAATAAATCTAATTTGCTTTTGAAAGAATCAACACTTTCTGCTTCCACAGTCTCCCTAGGGAGCCTGTTCCATACATTTACTGCTCGCTCATTGAAACAGTGTTTCCGCAGATTTCTTTTGAATTTGCCTCCCCTTCAATCGCAGGCCGTGTCCTCTGAATCTACTGTTTTAAAGATAAAACAGTTTATCACAATCTACATTATCCAGTCTCTTTAGAATCTTAAAGATTGTAATCATATCACCCCTCAAAAAGCAGTAGTCATGAGGAAGATACATTTTTCCCAATAATATTACTTCGCGAAAATAAACAATAAATAGTGCAAACATCACTTGTCAATAGCACTGTGGGAGAAAGGAACTTTAATGCTTTAATACAACCTCTTACCCATATCACCCATCATAGCTTGACTTGTGATCACTGAGGTTAAAGGAAGGAGTGATTACTGTCAAATTGCAGTTTGCAACAGTTTCTGTAGTTAATCAAGCATCTAAAGTGTTCCCACTCGTGCATCAGCCTATAATAACTTATGATCATTCAAATAATGCCACAAACCCAAGATTTGACAACCATCGTAAAACATCACTAAATTAATTATAAATGAGCAACCGCAACAGTCATTTTGAGCGACAAACAAACAGAGTAAGACGTCAAAATAACAGTTGACAGTTGTTTATTTGTCACTTTAAGTATCATTTTATAATAATAATCCTTGATTTTGATATAGCGCCTTATCACGACTTCGCGACATCTCCAAGCGCATCACAGAATATACTATAAAATGAATTGACTGTATATTTTGTGGGCGAAACGCGGCAGCCAATTGCACACAGCAGCGTCCCACAAACAGACGTGGACTGAAGTGACCAAATCTTTTTTTTGTTTTTGTTTGTAGGGGTTACTGTTTTGTTGAATCCAGCTTTTAACGCGGATGAAGAAATAACATGTTGCAACAATGATTTTGCAACATTACTGTAAATGAATCAGATGTTTAGTCCAAACTATAACTTTCAAAACACCATCACAACGCTTTCCCCATTCAATTCCTGAAATAAGCCACTCGATTCCCAAAAAGATGCGACTTGAACAATACTGAAAAGAGGCCAAAGCAAACAAAGTGCACTGAAAAAAAAATGGTTTATTTTGCATGTCAAAATATCATTGAACTTAACCAAATATGGACGATACAAGTGGAGAGCCTATCCCCCTGGCCCTTTTATGACCAGGAGAGGCGCTGCCTTCCATAGACCCCCCCCCCCCCTCCGACGATTGCCCCAGTTTGATAGGGAAAGAAGAGTTAACGTGAGATATAGTGATTATCTTCCAGTGTTCGGTAGTGTTCTCCCAGAGTTGCTGATGGTGATGTATTTTTTCAGTGATACAGTAGAATGAATAGTGGTCACTTCCCAGTGGTGAATCCATTTTATTGAAGTTCTCTGCTGATTGATAGAAGTGTAGTGATTCTAAGGTGAGGAGTTTCAAGGTTATTTTTCAGGGCCATCCGCTTTTGAGTGTTCAAATCCTGTGTGTGGGCTTCAGGCAGTTGTAGTGACTCCATTAAACGTTGGTTACAAACCCAGCTGACAGACAGACCGAACAATCTTTAGATTTGGAGTCAAAACAGTTTTTCAGTGGACGTGAAGGCATTGTGGTTTGGTAGAAAGTATTTATGGCTAGGTGAATTTATCCCAGGGGACGAAGCAATCAAACAACACCAATAATTTCAAGAGGTTTGCACAATGTAGTCCACCAGCTTCAGCTAATGAAACTTCTTTGAAGGTTTACCAGCCAAGGCCCATCTTCACTCTATGCCAACCTAGTCAATAGGGGCAAGAGCAGTTCATTCGGAGAGGGAAAGGTAGGACCAAAGCATTCCTTGGAGTCATTTCACAGCCCGTGTTACAAACTTCCTTTGAGACCAAAGACAAAATACCCCCCAATTCTCTCCATTGCTCATGGCTGTGGTGCTGCTCAACACCAATGAGAACCACACAAAACAAAACTAAATCGAGAAGCGGAATCGCTCGGGACTCAATATCCGTGACCTAATACAAGCCACATCGTTATAGCACCGACACACACGCAGGTCAAACCCATTCCTGCATGGAGCGTTTACAGTACAACAGTAGCTGGGGTGTTCCTTTCCTCTGCATTTGGAGGATAGCGTAGATCAATCCCAGAATACAAAGCAGGAGAATTAACGGGACCACGACCATTATGATATTCATTGCTCGAGTATAGTCATCTACTGGGATGTTGATGTGGATATCCACATCTTTGTCCTGCTCTTCTTTCGTTCCACCTTTATCATTGTGATCATCATCATCATCACTACCATCATCACGACCAGCATCATTATTATCATTATCATCTCCATTACCATTAGCATTATCTTCATCATTGCTGTCAACCTCACCATCATCCACCTTCGGTTTCTCCCCATTAAAGTCAGGCTCCACATCGACTTTGCATCCCATCCAGTCACGAAGGATGGATTTGGGGTAGCCTGGCTCGATTTTCAGCAGCTGGTTGTTAAACTTCCAGTATTTCGTGCCCTTGTAAAACTGTGTGTAGGCTGTCAATCAAAACACAATCTGTTTATAGGGTTTATCGGAATACATCTGACCAGTAGATAAGAGCAGACGGAAATTCTGTAGAATAAATTGTTTCAACATTTTGTTTTGTTCATTCATAATCAAACAGAACATTTGACCTTTGCTGAATCTGGCAATCAACAAGCCTTAAATGAGTCACATCATGTAGACAGCAGCTGGCCATTCAACCAGTACCAGGATGAGAATATGAAATATAATTAATACTGCAAACAACAACAATGCTCTCCTCTGTATTACTCTGCTGCTGCAGCAGGAACACCACTTAAGATTATACTATTGCTGGAACCTCATGTCTTTACAACGAGAAACTTCCTGTCCTTCCACATCTAGTGATGCCCCTATCTCACTCAAAGGGCACAATAAGATTTCTGGATTCCTGCACTCAAAATTATTTGTTTACAGCTCAGTTTCCCAAATTGCCAATCTTCAGTCACATTTTCCTGCAATTTTTCCTGATATGTTTATAAAAGCATTTCCCTTGCAAACGTCAGGGCATAACAGATCCAATGTCTCCTCCTTACCTGCATCATCAGTAAGAAAAGCTCCCTTTGGTGAGGATGGAACGCCTTGCCAAACATTGATAGACTTTGGATAGCCAGCATCTACTGATCTCCTTTCCTCATTGAAGCGCCAGTACCTGAAATCATCGGTGTGTTTTAATAAAAATAGTTGCATTCTATACCGCGCCTTATCACGTCGTTGAGATGTCTCAAAGCGCTTCAGAGAATATTTTGTAAACTGAATTGATCGTATATATTTTGTGGGTGAAACCCGGCAGCCAACTGCATACAGCAGTGATCCACAAACGGCCGTGGATTGAGTGAACAAATTATTATTCATTTTATTTTTTTTGAAGGGATTATTACCCATAAAATTTGTGGGATTGTTAGCCAGGATACCAGAAAAGCAATGCACCAATCGAGTTTCTACTTACTGCTAGGTAAATAGAGGCACTTACTTAAGGTTTAGCCCTGCCCGGGAATCAAACCTGGATCCTCTCGCTTTGCGAGGCGAGCGCTCTAACCACTACGCTACAGTACTGCACAAGTGAGTTGTTGTAATGACGCATTCATGTCATTGCAAACCACTCACATGCACTGCTCCCCACACAATGGGAATCAGCCCAGAACAGGTCAATCAATAGCAAGCATCATACACAGGGAAACAAAGCCACCAAAGGAGATGAATCAATATCAAGTTCCATGTGAGGGAAATAATAATAATAATCCTTGCATTTGATATAGTGCTTTTCACGTCTTGTTATGTGTTTTTGTTGGTGGTTGACAGGTCAATGCACCCAGGTCAGAATAAAAATAATAATAATCCTTGCATTTGATATGGAGCCTTATCACATCTTCGAGACGTCTCAAAGCGCTTCACAGAATATACTGTAAAGTGAATTAATGTGCATTTGTGGGCGAATGGAGACAGGGCAGGAAATTCCATACAAAACAAGTGGAATGGAGCCAGGGCATTAACTTCAATGCCAAGGACCTGGGCAGGGCAAAACCTTAAAAAGTCTCTTTACGTCATATGCCTCTGCTTACCCAGCAGTAAGTTGGAACTTGGTCGTTAGTTGATTGGTGGATCACTTTCTGGGAGTAATAATCCCTCCAAAAAAGCAAACCAAACAAAAATTTGGTCACTTAATCCATGACTGATGCGGGACACTGCTGTACACTATTAGCTGCTGCATTTCGCCAATAAAATATACAGTCAATCCACTTTACAGTATATTCTGTAAAACACTGTGAGACTTCTCAATGACGTGATGAGGCACCTATCAAATGCAAAGATTAGTATTATTATGAACTACATCAAACAAGAGGATTTAACTGAATATCTATCGATATGCAAGCTGCACAGGGATAACATTGTAAGAATAACTTCAGTTCAGATCACAGCTGCATCTTGCATTCTGAAATGAGAGGACTGATATCACATTTGCTGCTAAATGTAATAGTTCTGGCTCTGTTCCCTTATGATGGGAGGTTTTCCATCACACGCACACACTGTGCCAAACTTGCTGATCTTCGTGGCAGGCCCAAGAGTCCATTCAGTCTCCCATATGCAGTGTTCACGAGTCCAATAATGATTTTTTGTTCTGCCCCAGATGTTTTTAGCATGCAATGCAAATGGTGCAGGCACAATTAATAGTTACTGAATATGGTAATAGCATCCGGTGAGAGTAGATCAATATGACAACAACCTTTTGCTTTTACTTTATTGACAGTCTCCCTAATTTTGGCACCTTCACAATCATGTCCAACTACAATTCACACCAGGCTGTGAGGCTTCGTACTTCATCGTCTGTCAGATTCTTAGAAATAACAGGGCAGGTGAACCCCAAACCCAATTACTTGTTGCACAGTCACTACACCTTACAGTATATCCTGTGAAGCGCTTTGAGAAGTCCTCCTCATGTGAAAGGCGCTGTATCAAATGCAAGGATTATTATTATTATTATGTGCACATTGGGCAGTTCCAACTCTGTAAAGTTCCAATCACAATAGTATTACCATCGTATTCATGACAACAACATGCATTTATATAGCGCCCTTCACGCAGGATAGTGTCCCAGAGCGCTTGACAGTGGCGAAGCACGACACCGAGCCGGTACAATTCAAAGCAGACCTGTCTCCTTGGAAGAAGTATGTGAGGCCAGTGAGCTCCCACCAGATGGCTGAGTCAATTTTATCATAAGGCACGCCTCTACCAAGGTCCGCCAGGTACCGAGGATAGCCTGGCTCCAACATCGCTTCGTGAAACAACCAGAATTTATCACCTGGAAATAAAAGAAATAATCCTGTTACACCAACAAGATAAGACACCTACCTACCCAAAAAGTACCAGTGTACACTGCAGGCAGATTAGAAAGCCATAGATAACATTGTTTTTTTTAATCCCAAGTGGAAATGACTCAGAAAAGCTTTACGATTAATAATCAATTTAAGTTTACAACCTTTATTATTCCACCAAGAGGGTTGACTGCCCACAAAACACAGTTACGCCACTTTCCTGTAAATCCTGTGAAGCTGTCCTCCCGACGAAGGAACAGAAGAAGCCTTTCAGCCCATTGAGCCTGTACCAAAATCTTCCAAGATCATGGCCGATCTATAACTCAATTCCACCGTCCCGTTTCTTCTCTCCATATTCCCTGATATCCCTGTCTACCAAGCACTTATCTATTTGCCTTTTAAATTCTTCAATTCTCTTCTGTCTCCACTGCCATCTGGGGGAGTGAATTCCACAATCCCACCACACTTTTCATTCTAAATGGTTTAGCCTCAAGTTTATGGCTATGGCCTCTAGTCCTCAATTCTCTTGCCAGAGGAAGCAGTTGCTCACTATTCAGTCTGTCAAGTCCCTTTATAATTTTATACACCTTGATTGGATCACCCCCCAAGTTTCTGAACTCGAGAGAATACAATCTACATTTTTCCATTCTTTCATTTATAATTTAGGCCCTTGACACTCGGAATCATTCTAGTAAATCCACCCTGCTCTCCCTCTAAGGCCAATATATTTTTCCGAAGGTTTGGTGCCCAAAACTGCACACAATACTCCAAATGAGGTCTGACCAGTGTTTTTATGTAATGGTATAAAAGCCCTCTACGGCCTTGTTCCTGCCTACCTCTGTGATCTGCTAACTCCAAAGCGACCTGTCTGCTCCCTCCACTCAGCGGGCTCCAGCCTGCTCCATGTCCCCCATCTTGCCCGCCCCACCAATGGCGGTCAGGCCTTCAGCCTCACTGCCCTCCCTCTTTGGAACTCCATACTCACAATCCTTTTGCCTCACGCCCTCCCTCGTCTCCTTCAAGGCCCGTCTTAAGGCCATTCTCTTCCACTGCACCTTCGGTCACCCTCCTACCCCACCCTCCCTGCCCTCAGCTCCTCTTGATCCCAACCCCTGACTGTCTTGCACCTTGGGATGTCTTCCCGACACAAAAGGCGCTAAACAACAGTAATTTGTGGTTGTTGTAACATCACCTCTTGATCTTGTATTCCATAAAAGGCGCTATACCCACCTTATTATTGTTATTGCATTGTGGTTTTGCTTAAACATCACTTTCTACCATATACAATCATTTCAAAAGGACTTGTAAGAATGAGTAGTTACAGTTTGGCGTGCTTCACTGCTCCTTCCCTCACTTTGTGAAGTCTTCTGGACACAACTAACATAATTTAAACAAAAACTGAGGCCACTTGGCTGATTAAGCCCACTCCCAGAGGACACATGTGCAAGTTTTACTGTCGTACACTCACTCCAATTTATTAAATCTGCCAAAGGATTTGAACAACCACAGGTAAGATTTTCCAAGAGAAGAAAATATTTTTCTCTAATCTTTACCCAAAAGGCAATCAATCGAGCAAGAACTCCAGGCGATGAATTTATATTGTTCCACAAAGCTCATTTGCAATCTGTTGGCGACGTTCAGCTGATGCCATAATGTTCCATTGGATGATCTAATCGGAATTTATCCCAATAACTTGAAGTCCTGCTTTTAAGCAGATATGTAATTTCACTGTTTGCTGAATGCAAATCACAAAGACAAAGTCAAGTGTGCAATCTGTAACACTCTGGTCAAATGCAGAATGCTGACACAAATATACTTATCTTTATCTAAATGAGATTCTGTCCTATTCTAAGCCAAGCACATCAAACATACTACAGATGAAACGAAAATCCCAGAATGCTGGAAAACAAGCGATAACATAAAATGCTGGAAATATATAGATCAACCAGTTTTGCAGTACTTCCCCAGTTCTGTGCGTATGTGTGTTCTTGACCTCCCTTTGCCTCCGCATTTCCATTCCCTCCAATTTTACTTTACTTTCAACTTTACCCTCTTACACTTCTCCAACCGATCTCAATTCAAACTTAAAGAGCAACTTCCTCAAGACTTTCAAAGCATCCAATCTTTGCTGAGTCGCTTTTAGTTGGTCAAGCTGCCATGCGATTCTAGTGTTGTCATTGTCAAAAATTGCAAGGTAATATTCCGCGCAAAAGGTAACGTCATGAACGGCTCTGAGGGGAATATTACTTATTAGTATTTAGCAAGTAATTGCTCTTGTGTGTTTATCTGCAATCCAGTTCCCTGCCAATGCACATCAACACACGTTTCGGCCAGCATGCCCCTTTGTTGCTAACGTACAGAAAGAATGATCGCTGAGAGTGTCTACAATTACAGCTCAATTCCTCTTCAAAACAGACTGGAGACAAGACATGGCATGTTACGATAATAACAATAATCCTTGCATTTGATATAGCGCTTTTCACATCTTCTCGACCTCTCAAAGCGCTTTGCATAATAGACTGTAAAGTATATTTGTGGGTGAAATGCGGCAGCCAATTGGTCACAGCAGTGTCCCAGAAACAGTCGTGGATTGAAATGACCAATTTATTATTTTTTTTGAAGGATTATTATCAGGCGTGTGGAATAAGGAAACTTGCCCAAGGTTTCACCCTGCTGGGGTGTATTCAAAGCATGTAAAGTTATTTATTCAAAGAAGCATAAATCCACATTTTTACAGCATTCGGTTGGATGTAGAAATAATGAAACAAGGGGGAGAATAAAAACGCTCTGACTGCTGAGCGAGGCTGTGACAATCAGCCTCATTGAATCAGCATGTATCGAGCTTACCTTTAAAAAAGACAAACTTCCCATCGTGCCGCTCGTATGCTGCGTCAATGTTAGACGGCAGCCCCCTCCAGAAATGGCCGATAGGCATTGGGTAGTTGTCCAGGACTCGGTTATTTCGAACTCTCCAGAACCAGCGCCCCTGTTTAGAAAAGACAGCAAGCTCAGAGCACTGAACTCAGTCAGACCTCAGCAGTCATTATTGTAGAATTTTCAAGGGGGCTTAAGTTGACCTGTGCCAATTACCACAGCTTAGACCCAGCTTGATGCTGTGCTGGGAGGATGGTGGGGTGGGCATTGTGGAAGGATGAGATCAGATGGGCTGAACGACCTTTTTCGCCCAACCCAATCTTGTGGCCTGCCAGGTCGCCATTTCTGAGACGACAGTAATAGCTTCAGATGAATAGATATTCTCTAACAAGGGCCCCATGCCCTTGAGGCATTTACCCTCCATGTTTAGTGATAAAATTCCTTGAATTTGACAGTGATTTGCTGCAAAACCTGTTCAGCCGAGGTGAATTGTGTTGAAGGGCCCATTTCTGACACAAGGAGGAAATGGTTTCAGGAGCAGTGCAATTCGATATGTTTCATTATAACCACAGCACATGTAAATAGTCCATTCAAACACTCAGGAACTTTAAACCATTTTTTTAAGCCTTTTGAGAAACCAGCTCTTGAGGCACGTGAAAAGATCTATTCAGGAGTAGTTAACTGTTAAATATGAGTACCCCAATTTGATACGGTCTGCAAAATGTCTTTACCTTAAAAACAAACATTTCTCCCCGTAACATCGCCACACAATCGAAATTCCCATCACAGATGTTAGGGCCGTATTGAATGGGCCCATCTGTAGCCTTGGGATTCATTGGATCCTTGTCCTTGGGGATGTCTGGGATTTCAGGCTTTTCCTTGGTGGGAGTTTTGGGAGGTCGCTGTTCTGGTTTCTTTGGTGGCATCTTTGGTGGCATTCGTGGCGGCACCGTTGGCAGTGGTTTGGTGGGTTCAGGTATACTGTTTGGTGGACCTGGAAACAAAGGTAGAAACAGATCAGGAAAAAAGCCACTTTAGGATTTGTTCAATAAGGAACAGATCATATATTGGTTTCTGCTGGAAAATCATTTGAAAGATAATAATAAAAATAATAATCCTTGCATTTGATATAGGGCCTTATCACATCATTGAGACGTCTCAAACCTATTCACAAGATATACTGTAAAGTGGATTGTATGAGTATTTTGTGGACAAAATACGGCAGCCAATTGAGCACAGCAGTATCCCACAAACAGTCGTGGATTGAGTGACCAAATGTTTTTTTGGAGTGTGATTATTACCCCTGAAAAGCGATAATGGCCAAAAAATGTGAAGGATGGCAATGATTTTCTTATTCTACATACACAAGGGGATTGGACTGATGATTTTGCAATTATTTCAAGGTATTAGCTAACTTTCTCGCACTCCATCCCTACTGTACCAAAACACTGCTCTTACCTAATCTATATTCTTATAGTAGTCACTTCAAGAGATGCGATTGGTACGTCAGTCTCTTGCGCCTTTGCCCACAAAAGATACAGTCAATTCACTTTACAGTATACTCTGTGAAGTGCTTTGAGACGTCTCGAAGATGTGATAAGGCTCCATATCAAATGCAAGGATTATTATTATTTTTATTCTGACCTGGGTGCATTGACCTGTCAACCACCAACAAAAACACATAATAAGCACAAACTAGATTTGTCTCCTACCATCCAGCTGTGTTGAGATCATGTGCATGCAGTGTAGCTGAGCTGTCAATCATTTCCAGTTAAACAATATGTGAATAGATCAAAGTCCTGCACCTCCTCTGAAAACTTCAATTTTTTGAAGCTAAAAATACTATACAATATAAATTGTATGTTTACAAAGTGCCTTTCGTATCGGGAGAAAGCACTCGGCAGTACTGGCTGGGTACCTGAGCTGGGGATGAAAGCTGAAAACATAGGACATTCAGCCCTTCAAGCCTGTTCCGCCATTTATTTAGATTATGGCTGATCTGTATCTCAACTAATCCTGTCAATTCCAATTTCCCGCTTTCTCCCCATATCCCTTGATACCCTGACTTACCAAAAACCTATCAACCTCACTCTTGAAGGTGTGGAAGGTTCCAGCATCCACAGCCTTTTGGGGGAGAAAGTTTCCTGATTTTTACCACCCTTTGAGTGAAAAAACGCTTCCTGATTTCACTCTTAAATGGCCTGGTTCTAATTTTAAGACTATGTCCCCTTGTTTTGGATTCCCCCACCAGAGAAAATAGCTTCCCTGTATCTATCCTATCAAATCCCTTTATCATCTTAAACACCTCAATCAAATCACCCCTCGAACTTCTAAACTCAAGGGAATACATCCAAGTTTACGCAGCCTTTGTAACAGGGGTTTGGGGTAGGGAAAGTTGACTGAAATGACCCACACTTTATAACACAAAAGGAATTATGATCTCCCTCTCTGCCACCACCACTCCCCGCACACCACCAATTGACTCACCATAAATCCGCTGAATCCCCCTCAGATCATCTTCGGGAAGCAGAAAATTTTCTGTGTCCATCCACTGGTAGAAAGGAGCCATGATGGCAGCGGGATTGTTGGAATGTTCCAAGCCCAGAGCATGGCCGAGTTCATGCACAGCCACCAGGAACAGGTCATTCCCTAGAGATAAAAGGCAATAGGCTCACAACCAGAAACACTTTGCTGCATGGTCACCTAAGGAAGCAATACCAAACCAGAACAAGATAGACATTTCACTTGGTGTCAGCCAGAGGGGTGACAAAAGGCCACAGAAAGGAGGTAAGTAGAGAGCAGGACTGCTGTTAGGCTCACAGCGGTGGCAATTCTCAGTGCCAAACAACACCCCTGGCTGCATTCACCTGTTCAATGGCCTCGTGGTCACTTCCTAGTGCTTGTCTATTCCAATAAAGTGAATGAGAAAGCTGGCTTATAGTCACACTGTGAACTAAGCATAACATTGACATTACAGAAAACTGGTCTACTGCAAACTCTCAAAATCCAATTGCCCAACAAAAGTCAGCAATAGAGTTTTGGCAATGCTGTACACAGTAAAGAAATGAAGTTGTATATAATAATAATAATCCTCATATTTGATACAGTGCCTTATCACGTCTTTGAGACGTCTCAAAGCGCTTCACAGAATACACTGTAAAGTGAATTGACTCTATATTTTGTCGCCGTTTATCAACTAATTAATTAATTACCCCAAGCAAAATTTCTCAGAAGTGAAGCTGATCAATACTTCAAAATATTTGGATAAAATCACTCCACCATCGTGGCTGCAAGCCTACAACTTCCATTGAGTGACAATTTCATTGCATTCCATGGCCTGGGTGTGTGCTGAGTTAGCTGATCACCTGGGGAAGCACTAGGCACCCAATAACTGACCCCACTGTCCCAGGTTATCAAGAGGAAGATCAGCCTGGATTCTCTCCGCTGAACATTATCCAGGTCTGTGTGTGAAAGTCACTGTAATTAATCTGGATGGTTTAACCTGTCAGTACTGTTTGAACTTACTGAATACCCACCACAAGCAACTACTAGAAGATGGAACTAGTCTCCAACAGAAGGGAAAAAGTAACGTAATTCTTTCAGGACAAGAGAAATAAAGAGATTTCAAATCATTCTCGTAATTTGAGTGTCAAAATGATTTTTTGATAAACAGTTACACTACAGCTGGTGTAGAAAGACCACCAGTGTTTTATGTTGATCTCAATTCTGCTGCCATCAGAACTGTTAACACTGTACTCACAGGGCCATATGTTGGTGTATCTCAGGTCCCAAAAGTGTTTATAACTTGGGACGAGAGAGGCAATGAACTGTCGGAGGTGGAGGACCACACACACACACACACACGTTCAGGAATCTGGCAGAAAACTCATCAGCTCACCACAGCCAGCTGTGTGTTGTCCCTGGACAACTAGAAAAAAACGACTATTACAAGTACTTTTTTTTGAAGTGGAGAATTGCTCTATCACGACTCTTGTAATAAGACTATGGGTTCTATTTTACACAGATTAACCCTCAACCTGCTACTTTTGATGGATTGAAAACCAGACTCAGTATTGGGGCAGATCTATTTCTCAGTGATTGGGGAATCAGGGTGGGGGGTAAATTGTAAACCAAACACTATTTCAGTGAGAGAGTGGTAAATCTCTGGAACAAACTCCCTAAGGAGATGTTGGAAACAAATTAGATGGGATTTCTTTTAGAAAATAATATTTTTAATGAGTAGTTTGAGACATGACAAGTGTGGTATGCTTGGAAGAACTAGGCAACTCTGGATCTAAGGTTCCTAAAGCTTCCCATCGTGATGGTGGACTAATCCATACAGAAATAATTGCTATCAACATCTCCATTATTGTACCAGGATGGTAGAAGGCGAACTAGATGGATGTTGGTCTTTTTTCATCTAGCAATTCCTATGAATCAGATTCCACAAAATATACAGTCAAATCACTTTACAGTATACTCTGTGAAGGATTGTTATTATTATAATCATCTAGTTTACATCTAGAGATTATACGGTGTCATTCAGAGTAAGTTCCTTCTATTGCTGGTGCCCAGTTGGCAGTGTCGAGGGCTTTGAGATGTCCTCCCGATGAGAAAAGTGTTACACGAATGTAAATTGTACGGTGATGTACTCTCTTAGATTCCACCCTTCCTCCCTCAGAACTGATGCAGGGAAGCTTTGAGCTCCTTACCCAGAAGGTTTTGGTTTCTGAGGGTCCAGGGCTCGTCTGCATCAAAATGCGTGTCTCCTCCCATCCCCGGGCCGGGGAAGTAGGCGTGAGCCAGAAAACCGCCTTCACCATCAAATGGGGAGCTGTCTCCGTGGAAACGTGAGGCGAAGAAGATCATGATGTCAGCTTCCTTTCTGCGGTCATATCGAATATCGTAATAGGAAATCTCCTCGAAGGTCAGGGGTGTCGCCTGCTGCCAGACTGCAAAGGCCTGGCGGATGGCTTGGTGTGACATGTACTCGCCTCCCACTTTGGGGGTGTAGTTCTGGATGCTGAGAAGAAAAGCAGTCACTGTTAGTAGTGTCCACAATCCAGTCGTGGATTGAGGGACCAAATTGCCCCCTAATTTTTTTTTGAAGGGATTTTTACTTCCGGAAAGCGATCCACCAACCAACTAACAATCGGGTTCCTACTTACTGCTCGGTAAGCAGAGATGTGGAGTAAGGAAACTTGACTAATAGACACACAAAAAGATATGCACAACGGAACATTTGCATAAGGTTCACTCCGAGCTCCTCACCTGTATGTGAGATGATTGCGATTCCACCTCTGACCTGTGAGGGCAAACCGCTTCCGACGGAGATTCATTTTGATCTCGGTACCAAACTTATCGGGAACACCACAGCGGGGTTTCCTCATCCACCTGACAGGGTCAACAGACAACAAAGCTTTGGTTAAGATGGCTTCCTGCTCCATTCCCCAAGTTGCTCTGGGTCCACTGCAGTCACTATGAATACTCCTGTCCCTCTCGCTCGCTGCCCACCCCACTCGCAGTTTGCTTGTGACCACTTTACAGCTTTCTACCAACCGCGGATATTGTTAGGTGGTCTTAAAATGCACGGCTTGCATTAAAAGGACTGGATAGTCACTCCATTGGCTTTCCAATGGGAGGAAATGTTTAACTCTGTGGTTTACAGTGAGTAAGCACACTGTCCTTTCACCTCAATGACCATGTTTCAAATATGTTCTAGACCAGGGGTCACAGTGAGGAAAGGGAGAACCAAGCACAGCTTAATCGCTCTGGGACTCTGCCCTGCATGAGGGGTGCTATGTAAATGCAAGTTGTTGTTATAGTGTACAGTAAGTGAATGCACAATGTGTTGTCCCAAAGTACTGGCCAAATTTCTTTCTCGGTCTAAAATGTGGTTTGGGGAGTGATTTACTGGCAAACACACAACACAGTATGTTTAAGCTGTTGGAATTATGTTAGACTGAGCTACACTGATGAAAGCATTGCAGGTGTGAATTGCATGCGGCTCAATCTACACTTTTTAATGTTATTCAAGACTTGATCAAGACTTTAATAACACTAAAAAAAAAACCTACGCATGAGTTCTACACGTGTTGAAATGCACACGGGCTGAACAATGCAATCATTTTTTACAGTACAGCAGAAAATATAAATCTGCCCCACAAACTCTATACAGTACTGTCGTGAACACACACTATAAAGGCAGCCAAGTGTCAGCATGCTTTGTAGAGTGTGTAGTGTAGTGTTTCCTGGAGGAGGTTGTGCTGAGATGCTGAATCATTTTCAAACAGGTTCTTACGCTTTGGTGTTTTCATCGAGTGAGCCTGTGACTTCAATGCCGTAGAACCTCTGCATGGTGGCAATGGCATCAGAGAGAGTCTGAGCCGATCGCATCGTGGACATTCGCAAACTACCTTGAGGGATGTATCCGTACATCTGCAGCCAGGACTGAAACACAAACACATGAACTCTATCCTATTAACCTTGCTGTAAAGTCATGTAACCAGCAACAAGAATTATTTTGCTGTCCTCGTGTGTGGACAGGCTCCTCTCAGTTCCTGCCGCCCCCAGTTAAACATACCGCCAGCACTACCTCCCACGGCTCTCACATGTAGCTACTTGGATAAGGTGCTGGAGGGCAACTGTCATTCATTGGAACCGTACCTCAATGTGTCAACATCGGGGGAGGGATGTTGGAGGAAGTGCTCTGACCATTAGTGACCTTTCATCTCTCAATACTTCATGTAACAGATATCAGTGGCCATTCCAGCATGGCGTTTGCCTACAAAACAGTCACTGCACGTTACAATAAATGCTGTGAAGAACTTTGAAATGTTCTCCTGTCGTCAAAGGTGCTATGTAAACTCAAAGATTATTCTTAGGTCCTTTAGGGTAGTGTCTCAACTAACATCATGATTACCAGTGCCAAACTTGACCCTCACAGCAGTCACCACCAGTGTCAGCCATTACTAGTGCCAGCTACAATAATACAGTAATTGTAATCCTTGTACTTGATACAGGGCTTTATCACAACGTCGAGACATCTCAAAGGTCTTCACAGGATATACTGTAAAGTGGATTGACTGTGGGTTTTGTAGGCGAAATACAAGAATGCAATCAGCAGATAAGGCAGTTGATCTTGCCAGATAGGTGGTCTCTCTTATCGTAGCAAACCATCATCAAAGGCTCCTTGCAACGGAAACCTTGTGTGTTTGTGGGTCTGTACCGGGTTGAGAATTTGACTCTGCTGCTTAAACATTTCATTCCCAGGAGATTTGAGCCCAGCAATGAGATCAGTCCTAACCCAGGAGAAGCAAAACTAATAACAGATCAAATCCTTCTCAAACCAACTTAATGGAACACCTGCTTTTCACCATGACTCCTCATGAAAACAACTCAGAGGTTTTCCACCCAGACATATATTAATTCTGACCACAATCACAAAAGCATTACATTTCTGTCAAAATATTAATTTTTTTAAAAAAATCATACTGTAATTTGCTTTTTTTTAATTCCCAAATTTCAGCACTTGTGAAAAAGGGAATGGGAGCAAAGCCAGACCAAATATGTTGCTAATTGGAAAAACTCGCTTTCAGTTGATGCCATTTTTGCCTAAACGCAATGTTTAATTCTCATGAGCTCCGCCTCAGTTGGGGGGAGGGAGAGAGAGAAGGATATTGACGGCTGACCTCTGATATTTACTTCCATTTTGTGAAATCTGTTCCCAAGGCAGCCATATGTGAATTTGCTGTGTTTATGGGCCTTTTGGTGCAGATACTGACAAGTCACAGAAGCAGAGTTTCTGTTTGCACAATCTTTCCCTGGGGGAAATAACATACAACCTTCTTATCTCTGCCTGAACAATACAGGTGCAGATAAGCAGAATCTGAAGCATCAGAGATTGTAAAGAGTGTACTGGACTACCGCTGGAAATGAACCACTAAATCCACTCAACTCACAACAACAACTTACATTTAATATAGTGCCCTTCACGCAGGGCAGCGTCTTGGAGCATTTAACAGTAGCAGAGCTTGACACTGAGTCAGGTGGAGGTGACCGTAAACACGGTCGAAGTAGGTCAAGTCACTGGTGAATTTTCTACTGCTGCTCCAGCTAGAACAACTCTCAATAGTTAGGGCATTAGACTGCAGGATTATCAGGAGCCGGGTGGAAAGCACCCTATCCCTCAGTGATGTATATGCCTTGAGGTCCCTTGGACGAGCCAAACAAGCCCTGGGGAACTGTGGACCCTGAGCTCCCGATCACTTGCGACTTTAATTCTTAACAAACTAAATCATTCTTTGAATAGAAAAATAGAAAACAACCGTTTTTACAGGACATTAACATTCCAAGCATTTCAAAGCATTTCACAAGTCATTACCACCGAGCATAAAGACTGTTGAAATAGAATACGATGTGATAAGATCCCTATGATGATTTATTACACGTATGTGGAGAGACACCATCTTATACACAAACTTGATACCTCTTCAATTCAAAACTGTAGAATTTACAAGACTTACTCACAGAACTAGAGATCTCTGACACAGTAGGAGGCTGCTCAACCCAGTGGGTCAGCATTGGCAATAAACGACCAACAAAACTCCCAGATTGGAGTCATTTTGAAGGAATACTCCCAAATCCCTATTCTCAAGTAGCTCTGAGGAATATAACATCATATTAGACTTTTGTTGAAATAAGAGTTTAACAACACACCAAATAGTGATTGCACTCAAATAAGGGTCATTATCTTTCAAGTATTTTGAAGGCTAGATGCTAAAAAAAATGTTTCTGATCTCATCTCAGCCGTTGAAAGGAAAGAGTAGAGCAATCTTGGAACAGGGACTCACCAGTATTTTAATGCTGCCTTTATACTGCACACTTGGTAGCAATTCACTGCTAAACTTGCGTTACAAGTGGGGCATCAGGTACAATTCATACTGCAGAGTGCTGATGTACTATCTGGCTTAGTTGGTAGCACTCTCACTTCTGAGTCTGAAATTTATGGGTTCAAGCCTCAGGTGGGACTCTGAACTCATGGAATCTAGGATGTTACTCATAATAAAAATCCTTGCATTTGATATAGCAGTTTTCACATTTTTTAGACATCTCAATGTATCGGAGGTCCTGTCCTTTGGATGAGATGCTAAACAGAAGTCGCATCAGCCTGTTTAGGTGGACATTAAAAATCTCATGGCAACATTCAAAAAGAAGGGAGTTTTTCTTGGAACATAGTGTTGCCCTTTGCCTGCCTTTTTAGTGTCTACCATTCGTGTGTGTAGCCTAGACAAACTACATTTCACCTGCAGCCTGAAATTGATGCAGCTTTACACTGGATTCAGTTGATTGAATGTAAGAACATCTCCGCAGGTTTCCAAGTCCCGAGGTAAGAGCCAGGCAAAATCAAAAAGGAACTGTTTAGGACATTATCTGCTTGGCCAACCTTGAATGACACACTGGACATAAGCCACTACCGGGCTTCCTATAAACTGGCTCTGTGCATAGCTGATTAAATATAACCTCTCACTGGTGCTGACTGCATTTCCTCAAGCCTATTGTTTTACTTGATACCTGCTTTTCCTGCCGAAGCCAAGTCTATGCATCGTCTCAGCTGCTGTGTCAGGACGACACAGAAACCTAAAGATTTGCTTGAACAACACAGCCATTTTGATATGAGATATTTTACTCTCAGGCCATCTACAATCCCCAATTATAACACAACCACAAGTTACTTTATCTTCTGCAACCTCCAAATCTGCCTAGAATCCACTTTTGTAGTCAAGAGTCATTTTGCTATAATTTTGCACCTTTAGCATCAGTGGAGTAAAACTAGGGGAAAGTATCAATAATAATACTTGCATCTAATATGGCACCTTATCATATCAAAACATCCTAAAGCACTTGACTCAGTGAGTTATTTGGAAGTGTTGGGACTTGTTCTGTAGATAAACATTGCTGCTAATCTGCGCAAACAATGTCCCACAAGCAGCAATGAAAGAAATGCACTCGGTTTTATTCGGGTGAACAGCAGAAACATAGAAATTTACAACACAGTAGAAGGTCACTTGGCCCATCTTGTCTGTGCCGGGCTCCTTTAAGAGCAATAATTTAGATGAGCATTTTGTTCATAAAATATACAGTCAATTCATTGTACAACATCCTGTGAAGCGCTTCGAGACATCTCAATGACAGGATAAGTCGCTATATCAAGTGCAAGGATTATTATGATGAGGGAAGAATTTGGGATAAATGACTATTCCGAACTCCATGTCTGTCTTCAAAACAGCGCCAAGTGATCCTTAAGATCCACCCAAATGTGCAGAGAGGCAGATTGAGACATTGGTTGAATATCTCACCAAAGAACAATTTGCATGTAACATCCACATATCGGTTGAATATCTCACTAAAGAATAATTTGCATGCAACATCCACATAGTGCTCCAGGGCACAAAGACAATTACTAAGCCAGGGAACAGTTCCGCACTCCAAGTTCTCCTGACAGATTGAAAAGATTTTCCTAGCAAGTACTAAATTACCAGTGCGTTGTGCAAGTGTGGAATTCCAGGCATGGAGCTCCGTCCCTGAGGTCCTACCACACACACATTGCCACTGTGGAAGCTGCCTGCCAGCTGGTCACAGGATTTGTGCAAAACCTACATAAAGGGCGCAGACTGTTAAATGTGGTCACTGTATAGTGAATGAGACATCGACCTTCCGTGTAAAGCTACAGCCACACCATTGTGTTGCTACCCAGTTGTTCAAAATTCATTTTTGCATTAAATTGGTCACTCACTCCATGGCTGTTTGTTTGTGGGACATTGCTGTGCGCAACTGGCTGCTGCATTTCACCCACAAAACACACAGCAAAACCAATGATCAGTATATCCAGTGAAGGGCTTTGAGGAGTCTCGATGATGTAATAAGGCGCCATATCAAATGCAAGGATTATTATTATTATTTTTTATTATTCCTTTCCAAGTATACATACTGATCCAGGACAAAGAGACAATTAATAACCCAGGGAACAGTCCTGCAGACATAATACACCAGCGGAACCATACAACTGGCAAATAGCAACTAGCACTGACCATGGCTACTCACTGTTCACCTATAAATAGTCACTACACTTTACAGTGTAACCTGCAAAGCGCTTTGAAAGATGCTCCAAATGTGAAAGAGCCATATCAAATGTAAGGGTTATTGATTATTATTATTTAATTAGTATTATCTACAGTTACGTTCCCGAGTATCGGCTTAACATTTTGTGGAAGAGGTCCCCAATTGCAACTCTAAGAAGCCTCATTAGAAAATGGCCATCTATGTCTGTTATCTCATTTCAGTTAAAGCCGCTTTATTCAGCCAGTTTATCATTAAAGATTAGATTCAAACACACATGCCAAAGGTGAAAGTACAGTGTGGTGACTCATTGCACCACCTCGTCTCCTTGATGATTAATTTGTGAAGAACGTCAGTTCCTAAAGGCACACTAGCATTTACCTTGATTCATATTGCGATTCAATGCTTCACTCAGGAAGCATAATGGTAAGAAGATAGCTTAGGTCAAAGTTTCTTAGTCATGTTAACAATTGTCCTACAGGAAATAATGCAATATAATTTCCAGTAATACAGTACAATCCAATTGTAATGCACATCACTATATTGTGGGATCACTTAATGTTGTGTGTACCCCAATATTTAAACCAGGGGTCTCCAAACGGTTGATCAGCGTTAGGTGGCGCTTTCGCACATGATCAATAAGGCAAGAGATGGGAGGGATAGAACTGGATCGAAAACAAAGTATTTCATTCATCTAGAAATATAAATATAAACTTTAATCTTTTCACTGCGGTAAATACCACTCTTTCCTCTTGTAGTTATTGAGCATATGGGAGACACCACCAACTGCAATTGACCTGTGGGAGAGCCCCTGATTAAATCACTAAAAATCCAAAATGTGAGCAGAAAGTCAGCCAGTTCATTTCAAAACGCCAGCCAGTTTTCATGTACAAAAGGAGGAAACTGAACATGAAGTGGCGTCAATGGTGACCTGATGACAAAGAAGTCATCTTTTTGTATGCATGCCCACTGAATGTCCAAGTGCCTAGTTGGCAATTGAGTCTAGTTATAATGCTGGTTGACTTTGTGAACTCCACTCCTGTTATACTCTCTAGTGATTCATCAGTGAGCTAGCTCCTCCTGTTACGCAACTGACTCTTGCTCAAGTGTTGAATTCAAGAAAAATAGGGGTCTGTGATTGCTCAATAAGCTCCTGAGCAGATAAATATCCTCGCATTTGATATAGCGCTTTAACACATTAAGACATTTCAAAGCTTCTCACATGAATTTCTGTAAAATTAATTGACTGTGTATTTTGTGGCAAAACACGGCAGCCAATTAGCCAAATAACAGATATCATCTAATATCAACTGATTCATATCAACTTACAATCTGATCAAAGTATAATGGATTCATCAAACTAAAGATTGATATCTCTACAGAAACACGTCACTTCTCGATTAAAAAGTTGTACTGTTGATCAGAGATGGAGGTTCTGATGGGCATGAAGGTCTACAAGTGACTTGAGAAATAAGTTCTAGTGAGATATAAAGCTCAGTAACTGAGCAGACAATCCACTACCACAAGGTGTGTCAGTTTAAATGTGTTTATTTTACGTTCTGTATTTTACCCAGCAACGAGTTTATAAATCACAAGGTCCAACAATAATCTGTCAAACCTGTAGGAATTTTAATTCCCTGTACAAATGTTGGTATTGAACATTTGTTATGAATTGTATGTTATGTGCCAAAGACATCCATCATTTCAGGAATTATTGTTCTCAACTGTCAATGGAAAAAAATGACAAGAATTTATATTCTTTGGAAAATCACATGAATTAACCCCACTCTTAGGAGGTTTTTTACACAATGTATAACATTATTTTCATCTATTCAGCTGCCCAAACCACAAAATAGAAACCTGCCTTCCGGTTCTGTCACAGCAGTTTGCTTTACAGTGTACATCTGAGATACTTGTACATACAGTAGTGTGAAAAGTTTCATGAATATATGTGAGTGTGTGTATATATATATATATAAATAACACACACACTGTACTGTATCTCATTACAGCAGGTTTCATACAAAGGACTCCGGGATACTCGCCCATGTGAAGGCTACTAGCCTGCGTGAAGGCTGCTATATAAATGCAAGTTGCTGTTGTTGGCTCAGACCTGCACTGGTCACTGGACGATGCTGTTGGAGGCGGGGTGCTGGTTAGCAGGGTCTCTTTGGGGCTGAGGTCTCTCCGAGGTAACATGCTTGCCAACAGAATGTCAGAATCGAGTCAACCCTCTGTGACGATCCACAGTGTGATTCCTGAACCAAGTTGGTCTGCAATACTCCAAAGCTCTGCTGGCAACAGACCAATTAGTTTGGCTCAACCGCACGACTTGGGAGGGGCTGTGCAGCAGCAGGGATTCTTCCCAACTGATTCCAGTTAAGACCTAATGGGGTGGTCCTAGTTGGAGAAGTCGCGGGAAGCTTGCCAGATAGTGCTCCCAATGGCAAGCCATGTGGTTAAACTCCAGCAGTACAGCAACACCCACGATGGGGTTCCCAAACCTTGGCTCACATCAACCTATGTCTAATACTTTCCAGAAATAGGTAATATTTCCAGAAATATTTCCGGAAGAGAGAGCAAGATAGAGAGAGCGCGATAATTAAACAGAGAGAGCGCAAGATAGAGAGAGTGTGCATTTCATTCCAGACTCAACGAAATACAAATGCATAAATGGTATACATTTAATAATATAAATAATCCTTGCATTTGATATAGAGCTTTTCACGTCGGGAGGACGTCCCAAAGCGCTTCACAGATTTGTAGAGTTCTCAGTCTGGCTTGGACACTCTAGCACGGTGATGGGTTTACACATGTGTCAGAAAACCAGTTGAACCAAACAACATCAACAACTTGTATGTATATAGCGCCCTCCACGCCGGACGGCGTCTCAGAGTGCTTTACAGTTTCTGATCCCGGGACCGAGCCAGGGGGAGGGCGGGGGGAAGGTGACCAAAGGCACGGTCGAAAAGAAAGGTCTTCAGCAGAGACCTGAAAATGGGAAGGGAGGGAAGGGAGTGAGACGAAGGGCGTGAGGAAGGCAGTTCAAGAGCCTTGGGGCATAGTGGCTGAAGGCACTGCCGCCGAGGGTGGAGCGGAGGACTCGGGAGAGGCGGAGGAGGCCAGACCCGGAGGAATGAAGGCAACGGGGTAAATAAACATCCGTAGTATACACATGCTCATCGTGTTTACACACGCGCACTGAACGGTAAATGTCAATGCACGGTTCTGCACTAATTCTAATGCCTCTTCATAACGTAGTGAGCTTCAAACATAGGCACAAGCTCATTGTAGGAAGCCCTCATATATGAGAGTCTATTGTGAGAATCTGTACAAAGATAGAGACGGGTGAAATCGTTTCTGTCTCTGTATCATCTTGGCTGCCAGGAGAATTCCCCCCACCAACCCCACACAATATTCACCTAGAAATCTCAGTTGTTCCTGACCACCTGCTACCTTTCTCGGTGAGGTAAAAATTAAGACAGAAAATATGGCTAATTCAGGGGAATAGAATATTTACCTGGCAAATACCTCCTACGTATGGTGCTCTGTCTGGCTGGATTTTAAAACTTACACAAGTAAATAAACCACATAAGTCTGAAATGGCAGAGCAAACAATCAAATACATTCCCTTTTTGCCATTGTCTGTTTGCCAGACTACGTTGGCTATAACTGAATACTCCTTACAAACTTTGAGTTAATATTTTTTGTGACAGTCATTATCACTGTCAGCTTGAATGCACCAGGAAAGTTTCACACTCAGTGTAAACAGCTGATTTCAGCAAATATCGGTAACGTGTAAGGAATCTCACCACCATAACTGTTATTTGGATTTAAAACCACAACAATAAATGTATAAGAACTTGGCAGCATGAAATCCTGGCATTGTAACACCAACAAGTCCCCATGTGACTCAAGAGTTCATTACTCCCAAGCGTCAACTCACCTTAATATTGAACAAAGCATCCTCCTGCATATTAATACTATATACAGTAGTAGTCTGTCAGTGCATAGTTTACTGAATTTACTCATATATTAAAGGTGTCATGTATTTGTGTACATTTATACTGTACATTTATACTGTGCATATTACTGCACAGTATTACTATATAGAGAAATGACCTTTTCTTAATCCATGCTTTGTTCTTACCAACAATGAAAATTGCATATTATAATATAAAAATTGCAATAGGCTGTCACGTTTCACCCACAAAATAGTCAATCCACTTTACAATATATTACGTGAAGCGCTTTTGAGACGTCTCAATGATGTGATAAATGCAAGGACTATTATTAATAATATTGCATGATCTGTGCATACATATTTACTGACTGTCCATCCTTGTGTCCACTGTACAGTTTGTCTGCGTAAATTGATACTGTAGAGGTCAGTGCATATCAGGGCTGGACAATGGGTCTCTCCTCGGCACATAATGCACATTCGATCCACAGATTAACATTGCACAAAGTGCATGGATGCTTAATACTGAGCAGAAAGAGAATTTCATTCCATGCATACTGATATGCAATGAGTCAGCCGCCCAAATATTGTGCAGCGAGTCTGTCCATATACATCAATACTGTAAGAATCTAACAGCCTATTAACTGCACAAAACTAGAGTCTGTGCATTTTACTCCTGGACAATGAGACAGACAATCCGTGCATCATGAAGACTGATCAGAGTTTCTGTATAGTGAAGTCTAGACTGTACATCCTTAGTGAATATTAGTGCTGCACAATCAGGGACTATTAATAAGTGCAACAGTTGATTATGAAGGTGCATCTGAGTGGGTGGGTGAGTGGGTGAGTGAGTGAGTGAGTGGGTGAGCCAGTGTAACAGTAGCTGCCCACCTTCTGCACTGAGACACACAAATGTGTTCTTGACTTACCTCTGCGCTGAAGTTGTCCTGCTCTGCTCGGCTCAGCATGGTGAGGAGCCCGAGAGTAAGAGCTATTGCCTCCCGCGAGCCCCAGTGCGGCTTCCCGGCCATATTCCCAGCGATCAGACTCCAACCGAGCCCGACCGTGGTGGCTGCCCCGCTCTGTGTGTGTGTGTGTCTGTGTGTGTGAGCTGTGCTGAGCTGAGCTGAGCTGAGAGGAGCGGCTCCAGTGCGCATGAGCGAGCCCACCACAGCCTCTTCCAAGTCACAGCGCAACAAAGCAACCAGGAAAGGGAGCAGCCGAGGTCTTAAAGGGACCTCACTGGCTCTCCAGTGAACAGTGAGCACATCCCACAGTGACTGCATAAAGGCTGACACATTGTGGGTACTTTTATATCCTGTGGACAGGGCGATCAAAAAAAAAGACCCGACACCATTGCAATGTCGAATAAGTCTTAAAGAAATTAGAATTTCGTTTAGATAATAGAGCAATGTCATGACCTTTTTGGTCACCCTGTATTTTGTGTGTGTGTTTCACTATATATATATATATATATATACCCACACACAAACACACACCCAGTCAATCTACATCGCAATACATATAATTGCTTCTGTGAAGCACTTGTGACGTCTCAAAGACTTGATAAGGTGCTGGATCAAATGTAAGAATTATTATTATATAAAAGTTGATTAAAAACAAACAGCATTTAAAAGAACCGGAAAGTCTTCGGGAATATTTGCCATTCCGACTGCTTCCCTGGCAATATTAGAAAAATGCATTTTTTTAAGAAAACATAAACTTAAATTCTAATCCAATCTCAAGTACTAAGCATCCCATTTCTGTTTCTGATCTGATGGGCCTCTCCAGGAATGTCAGGGACAAATAGGTGCACTGTGCGTCCCAGAGGAATAGAAGTAAGTGCTTTGGTCGGTCCTGAGAGCTGATCTGAGGCTATAAACCCGAGAAAATCATGGTAATGGTGAATATGCAGCACTAATCAACAGCTCATGTATTTGGCCAGAGTTGGCCTGCAGATCATCGCCCAGGGCTGTCCAAAATATCAGCCTCTTCATTCAACACATTCACTGTACCGCTTTACAGACCAGAAGGCAAGTTACTTGAGATTTATTTTTCTCAAAGTTACTTGAGATTTATTTTTGGTCAGTCAGGTATCTGACACATGCAAAAACCCATCACCTTGCTTAAGAGTATCCAAACTGAACTGAGAATTCAGAGATGTTTATTGGAATGGAATAGGCACTCTCTCCCTGCAGGGATACACCCTGCTTACCTAATTCCGTAAAGTATTAGGTACAAGTTGGCAACAGCCTTCACTTTAACATATACAATACCCCCTATTTCAGACACAGGTAACTTTCCATTTGAAGGTGACATATATATGTGGAATATGGTCTGGAATGAATACTCTTAAGAACAGTGATGGTTTCCTGCATGTGTCAGACTCCCCACTGCTCCCCAAAAATATTAAAAGCAAATTCACTGTGGCAGCCTGCAGGGCAGAAGGCAGGTCCTGAGGTTCCTTGAAACATGAGACTTCACAATATCTCAACAACAATCTCAGATTGTAACAAAGCAACAGACGGTTTTCCCTCTAAACTTTTCTTCCCCTTTAAAGTGATAGATTGAAGACATATAAGGCAATACTCTGTGAGGGGGGAGGGGGGGGAACTGTGGTTCAATCTATAGTCTCTGCTGAGTTAGCTGATCTTGGCTCAGATGGTAATGAGGTCCCCTACAGTTGGCTTGAGTATTCCTTGGAGACAGAACAAACACCTTCAGCTGGAGTGCTACTCTTGATAATAATCTTTGAGGTTGATTATAGTGCCTTTCATGTCAGAAGGACGGCTCCCAAATGCTTCACAGGATTTACTGTAAAGTGACTGTATTTTGTAGGTGATTACGACAGACAATTTACACACCACAATGTCCCACAAACATCCATAAAGTGAACCAAGCTATTTTATCTCGGGGATTAATGACTAGGACACTGGGAAACACTCCCTTCTCTTTTTAATAGTGGCAAGGGATCTTTAAGGTCCAACTGAAGAGGCAGACTAGACCTCAGTTTACCGTGTCATTAGAAGGATGTGTTTACTATCCTGCTGAAAGTGTGTACATGTAGACATTGGGTAAGATTGGGTTTGGCTGTGATATTCTACGCATGCTGACACTCGTTACCCAGGCTCATATACAAAGAACACTCACTTGGGCTGTCGGTATTGCAGGGAACTGCTCAAAGGATGGCTGTGCTACAACACAGGTTGCAGAAAGAGCCTAAAACGAACATGTAAAAAACGAATAAATAAGGTTTACAAAGGAAATGATTTATTTAACAGTGAAAACAGCTTAAAAAGCCAATCCTCCTTCAGGTCATCAATTGCAAGAAAGTGTTTGTGATCTGCCTGTGGGTGTGGGTTCTTGAGGATTATCGCCACCTATTGTCTAACAACACGTCCTACACCAAATGGATTCCAACTCCGATAAGTTATCACTGCTCCCAAAATACAATGCTGCACATAAGATCATTCTGCAATGAAAGGTTTCGATGCTGGATTTACATTCTGCCTTCAACTCCAAACTTAATATTCCTTCATTCCCTCTTTACATAATTAACTCCAAAAACAGTCCGTGTTTTTAATTTGTCTGGTTTCTGTTCCCAGATTGTTAGCTGGCTTTTTCTTTACATGTTTCTGTTTGCTCCTGTGATGTAGATAACGTCATACATACTTTCACTCATAAACTCACGTTCATATAGATTTACACTTTTTGTTTGGTCAGCCAGGTGTCTGACATTTGCAGAAACCCATCGCTTACTTAACTGTGACCAAACCAAACTATTCAGAGTTCCACATACGTAATGTTTTCATTGTTACACAAGCCGGTATATCTATAGAAAGGAAGAACTTGCACTATTTGAGGACTTATTATGTTGAAGCTTCTCAAAGTGGTTCACAAGTAATTATTGTCAAATGCAATGATTGTTTTTGAGGCCAACGTGACCGCCATTAAGTGCTCTGAGACGGCGTGGAGGGCACTATATGAATCCAAGTTGTTGTTGTATTTGCATCATTAAGGTCCCATAAACAGTAAATAAACAGTTAATTGAGAGGATACGTTCAGTCACCTCTGCCCCGTCCACCGCCACCCACACATCATCTCTCCCTCATGATCTACCCCCACCCATCCCCCCATACACCTACGACACTATCTCTCCCTATCTATCTCTCAACGCCATCGTTCGCAAACTCAAACCCACTACCTGCTCCCTCGATCCCATCCCCACCTCTCTCCTCATCTCCCAGCTCCACCTTCTGGCCCCTCTCCTGTCCAACGCCTTCAACCTCTCCTTGGCCACCAGCTCAGTTCCCACCCCCCTAAAAACAGCCGTTATCACCCCCATCCTGAAAAAACCTTCCCTGGACCCATCTCTCACCTCCCATTCCTCTCCAAGGTCCTAGAACGAGTCATCGCGTCTCAGCTCCACTCCTTTCTTTCTCACCATTCCCTCTTTGAACCCCTCCAATCCGGCTTCTGCGCTGCCCATAGAACGGAAACAGCCGTGGTCAAAATCACTAATGACATTCTGTACATCTGTGATCAGGGCTCCCTCTGCCTCCTTGTCCTCCTCAACCTCTCTGCCGCCTTCGACACTGTCGACCACTCCATCCTCATACACTGCCTCTCCTCTCTACTTAATCTTCGCGCACCAAACTCCATGACCCCATCTCCCCCACTCTCGCCCGACTCCATTGGCTCCCTATCCTTCAGAAGATCCAGTTCAAGATCCTGGTCCTTACCTACAAAGTCCTCCATGGCCTCGCCCCATCCTATCTCTGTGACCTCCTAATCCCCTACCAATCCGCCCGCTCCCTCCGCTCAGCCGGCTCCGGCCTGCTCCATGTCCCCCAGCCCACCCGCCACACCATTGGCGGGAGAGCCTTCAGCCACTCTGCCCCCAACCTCTGGAATTCCATCCCCTGATCACCCCGCCTCATCCCCTCCTTAGCTTCCTCAAATCCCACCTCAAAACCCTCCTCTTCAACCAAGCCATTGGCCACCCCCCCTTCCCGTCCTCTCCCTTCTCCCCCCCTGACCCCAGCTCGGGTCTGAAATGCTGTACACTGTCCAGCGCCTTGGGACGTCCTCCCGACGTGAAAGGCGCTATACAAATGTAATCTTGTTGTTGTAATCTGGAAGAGAGTTGGCCAGAACACTGGGAGAAACTTCTCTTTCCGAATACTGTGAAGGGATCGTCATTTACTGAAAACTGGCAGACAGGACTTTGGCTTAACTTGACAATGCACCAGTCTATCAGAACTGGACTGGAGTTTCAGTGTAAACTTCAAACTCGATCTACACACACACATAAATACTATGGTTAAGGCACATTTGCTAATAATGATGTAAGACATCATGCAGCTGCCGTGCTGACTCCAGCTGTATACAGTTCCCAGGAGCTGCGGCTATTTGATACTATCACAGCTGGAACGCATTGCTGATGGCCAATAAATAAGGACAGTTGTCAATGGAAACGATGATCCACAATCTGCACTCACCTTCCCCAATGGCACATCCTGCAGCGCCATCAGCAGGAGAAACCAGTGGTGAACAGCACAACTCCAGTAATTTGAGGACAGAACATGCAGGGCAACCCTTACATAGTGTGGTCCAGCATAAGAAACTGGCCATTCGGCCCAACTCATCGCACGTCGAGACTTGAACTCACATAGTCTAAGCTGACACTCCAGCACAGCGCTGGGGGTGGTNGGGGGGGTTGCACTGTCGGTGGTGCCGTCCTTCGGATGAGACGTTAAACCAAACTCTGTCTACCTGTTCAGGTGGAGGTTAAAGATCCCAAAGCACTGTTCGAAAAGAGAAGGGAGTTTCTCCCGGTGTCCTGGTCAACAATCCTCCAAATAAAATTGGCCACTCACTCCATGGCTGTTTGTGAGGCACTGCTGTATGCAATGATGCTGGTGATGCTGGCACGTTTGCCTACAAGTATAGTCAGTCCATTTCACAATAAATCCTGTGAAACGCATTGAGACATCCTTCCAAAGTGATAAGGTGCTTTAACAAATGCAAGTATTATTATAACTATTCTGTGATTATTAATATTATTGTTAATATTATAACCATTCTGTTCCACAGGAGCTCCTATCCCTCCTATTCCCCTCGTCTATACTCCTCTATTGCCTTCTCCCTCACGTATGACTCAAGTTCTCTCTTAAATACATCGATCTTATTTGCTTCATACCACAGCTTCCGGACATGAATTGCACATTCGCACCACCTGCTGTGTGAAGACGTTCCACCTAAACTCCCTGTTACATCTTATATTCATGGACTCCAATTTTGGACTCGTACGGAGGGGTGATTCCAACGATTAGAACTAGCTACCAGGAAGGGTAGTTGTGGCCAGAACACCATGGTTCAGGAAACAGCTTTATAGATACTGTAATGGGAAGATGGTACGATGGGTATTCTGGAAAGATGCAATCCAATGGACCAAACAACTAGATTCCATTGCCAAATAATCAACTGACTTTCTCTGACTCACCATTGGTTCTTGGCTGAGAATCTCACAGTCAAGATATTTCTAATCTCCGCTTTAATTCACTTTTGTCATCAGACCACATTTATGCCTTCTGGTTACTGATTTACCGACCAGCAGAAATAATCCATTATAATTTACCCCTCCATAGCCTTGAATTTCAGAGCTGTATCAGGTCGCCCATTAATCTTTTCAGCTCGAGTCAAAAAAAAAGCCACAATTTCTCAAGACTCTCTTCACAGTTTAAAATTTCTCATATCTCTAATTATATCGAACCCGGGACTTCTCACTTTTGAGAAACGCATTAACCACTATGCTACAGGACTCCATATCTGAGGGAACCCATTGGGATTCAAACCCCAAATCGTCTTGCCCTAGATAAAGAACTTTTCTGTTTAAAATGACCAATGACTGTTCTATGGGTTAACTGGCAAAGAGCTTCTTTAGATATTAACCACACAAAACAGTGGTATAATTCACACTTACAGCGCAAAGGCATATCACACTATCCAAATTATATTTAGTTCACCGATGTTCTATCATCTTGTCTGGCAGCAGCTTTCTTCTGTCAACAAAGAAATCAATACCATTTGTAGAACAATGTACAATAACCAAAGAAGCCATGTACTATAATAGACATATATATATATATCAAATGAGGAGCACATGAAAAGGAAAAACTAGTTAATGTGCCCACTGGTTTACAGTAAACCCTGTGAAGCGCATTGAGACATCCTCCCGACATGAAAGATGTTACATCAAATAAAAGGATTATTATTACTTAATCTGAAATAAATCTCAAGGTACATAAGAGTGAAGATAAAACTACCTCCATAGCAACCAAAAGGAAGTAAAACAAGAACTACAAGCCCCACTCAACTCTCCCATGACTCTGATTTCACTACATTACACATTAACTTATTTAAGGTCTGTAATCAGCTCTACAAATAGTTAATTGATACACAGCATTCCATAGCAAATTTATACACAGTTCTAAAGCTGGAGTATCTCCAGTTCCATGAGTGGAGCCCGGTAGCATAGTGGTTAATGCTTCGACCACTCGCCTCACAAGCGATAGTACAAGCGATAGGTGATTAACCAGGCAGAGCAAAATTTCAGGCAAGCTTCCTTACTCCACACACCTCAGTTTACCTAGCAGTAAGTAGGAACCCGGTTGTTAGTCAATTGGCATATCGCTTTTTGGGGGGAATTAACTCTTAGAAGAAAAAATGGTCACTCAATCGACGACTGTTTGTGGGACACTGCTGTGCACAATTGGCTGCCGCATTTTGCCAACATATAATCAATTCACTTTACAATATACTCTGTGAAGCGCTTTGAGACGTCCCAAGGAGCTATATCAATGCAAGGATTATTATTATCTGTACTCAGTTGTTTATGTGCCCTCCAGGCTGGGTTCTGGCATCGATGCCACTTTTCATTGTTTTGGAATTGAGACAAAACACACAAAGGAAGATTGTCGCTTAAAGAAATGGTTTCTCAACAAAAGCTGGTAGTCAGTTCCCGAATAGCTGTGGTTATGTGGTTAATGAGTATGTCATACCTGCTCTACCTGGCACCCAGCCCACATGAATGATATCGTTGGCACCGGCACTGCCCCAGTATTCCTGGCATGCAAGAACCAAAATGCCTGAATCAAGCAGCTGCTACAGGCAAAAGCAGAGGAAGAATTGCTCTTCCTTCGCTTCACTTTACAAAGTTTGCTGTACAATTGCCTCTGCTCAAATCTCACTGCTTACTTTCTCATTTAATAATAATAATCCTTGCATTTGATATAGTGCCTCATCATGCCTTTGTGACGTCGAAAGCGCTTCACAGAATATACTGAAAAGTGTCCTGTAGCTCAGTGGTTACAGCACTAGTTTTGCAAGCGAGAGACCTGGGTTCAATTCCCGGCTGGGTGAATCCTTGGGCAAGTTTCCTTACTCCACATGCTTGATAATAATCCCTCAAGAAAAAAGCAATAATAAATTGGTCACTTCAGTCCACATCTGTTTGTGGGACACTGCTGTGCGTAATTGGCTGCCGCATTTCGCCCACAAATATACAGTCAATTCACTTTACAGTCTATTCTGTGACGCGCTTTGAGACGTCTAGAAGAAGTGAAAAACGCTACATCAAATGCAAGGATTATTATTATTATACTGAAAAGTGGATTGAGTGTATAATTTGTGGGCAAAACGTGGCAGCCAATTGTGCACAGCAGTGTTCTACAAAGTTGTGGATTGAATTATTATTATTTAAAAAAATTTTTTAAGGTATTATTACCTGCAAAAAAGTGAATGGTCAATTGACTAACAACCATGGCTACTTACTGCTAGGTAAACAGGCGTGTGGAGTAAGGAAACTTGCCTCCCAGCCCTGCCCGGTCACCTGTGGGGTACCCCAGGGCTCCATCCTTGGCCCCCTTCTTTTCCTCATCTATATGCTCCCTCTCGATGTGATCCACAGACACAGGGTAAACTTCCACATGTATGCAGATGACACACAAATCTACTTTGCCTCCTCCAGCATTGACTGCAGGTTGACCGATGTTCTATCATCTTGTCTGGCAGACATCAAGGCCTGGATGAGTGTAAACTTCCTGCAGCTGAATGTGGACAAGACGGAAGCCACACATTTTGACTTCTGTCAATGTCTTCACTCCTGCAGATATACATTCCTCAATCTCCCTGGGCTTTTCGAGACTCACCGAACCAGTGCAATCTAGGCATCCGGTTCGACCCCCAGCTGTTCTTCCTCTCCCACCTCCGATCCCTGACCAGGACCGCCTTCCTCCACCTTCACACACATTGCCCGTCTCTGGCTGTACCTTACCTCAAAGGCAGCCGAAACTGTTGTATATGCGTTTGTCACCTCTCGCTTGGATTACTCAAAAGCACTCCTCGCCGGTCTCCCCAGCTCTACTATTCAAAAAATCCAGATCATTCAGAACTTTGCCGCCCACATACTGACCCGGACCAAATGCCGTACCCACATCTCACCAGTTCTGACCCAGGCTCCACTGGCTCCCCATCACCGAACAGATCGACTTCAAGATCCTCACACCCGTGTTCAAATCCATTCACTCCCTGGCACCTCCCTACCTCTCCGACCTCCTCAATCCCCAATTCACCACAGCTCAACTGGCACCGGCCTCCTACTTGTCCCTCGCACCCTCCACTCCACCATCGGAGGCGTGCTTTCAGCCACTACGCCCTGAAACTGTGGAACACTCTCCCTTAATCCCTCCGCTTTGCCCGTGTCTCCTTTTTCAAATTCCGTCTGAAAACCTTCCTTTTCGGTCACCTCCCCCACCGGCTCGGAGTCAGGCTCTGCCACTGTTAAACATTCTGAGACACTACCCTGCGTGCAGGGCGCTATATAAGTGCAAGTTGTTGTTGCCTGAGGTTTCGCCCGGCCCAGATCCACTCGTTTTGCAAAGTTTGCAAATAAAGCACAAAAATTTGTAGCATGTGGTTTATGAGTTTGTAATTCATATGGGTTTGAATTTAAAGCTTAAAACAGCATTTTAAATTCTGTCCGTGCATTGTTCCATTTCAGATTGTAACAATTACTAAGAGGTAGGATCTCTGGCAGATTCCTCAACCCCTCCTATCAGCTTCAATATATATGCATGCAGAATGCACCGACTCTTCCCCATACATAGCACAACAATGTGAGTGGGCAGAGTAAGCATGACGCCTCACTGGGACTGCTGGTACAATCCAGTGACACTTAAGACAACACTATATATAGAAACGGTGCAAAAAAGGGGGAAGTCCAGGATTTCATTTCCGCTTCTTGCATCAGTCTATAATCATTCCACAGTGTTGAGCTGCAGTGACTCGCATGTAGATCTTGAACCACAAGATGGTTTGCTATACTGTACAATGAAACATACAGTATATACTGTTTGCAAACACAGTTTGCTATACTGTACAATGAAACGTTTCGCCCACAAAATATATAGTCAATTCACTTTCAGTATATTCTGTGAAGCGCTTTGAGACGTCTCAGACGTGATAAGATGCTATATCAAATGCAAGTATTATTATAATGAAACACAATTTATCTGGCTTTACAGAGACCCGATCTGCTGGTCATTTTAATGGTCAATACCATCTGTTATCTTTCTCTCCCTCACCCCTCAAAAAAGAAATTTTTCGGCAGCACCTTGGGACAGCCTTCCGACGTGAAAGGTACTATATAAATGTAATTTGTTGTTGAAAATGCATAACCAGAGAGTTGATCATAGTTGCAATTTAAACTGGTTTACACTGAGATGAGTTTCCTTTTAATTGGTTACTACATCTGAGCAAACGCTCATTAACTTATAAGTATGTTTGAAAAACCTTTCGCTATGACTTCAGCTGTTCTCTGAAATTTGGTGTTCTTCATTCAGGATTTGCTCCCTACCTTCACCCACAAAGTATGCAGTCAATTCACTTTACAGTATATTCTGTGAAGCGCTTTGAGACGTCCCAAAGACGTGATAAAGCACTTTATCAAATGCAAGCATTATTATTATTACCGTATTATTACTCGACTCCGATTCTAGTTTCTCTTTTTCTCAGACAAGCTCACTCTCAGTTTTCTTGATATATATATATATATACACCCAAACTTAACACATGAAAGAAAATTGTAGGTTATTCACTATATTACATCCCTGCCTTCCCCTTTTTGCTGTTCTTGTGTCTTACCTCCAGCTTCATGGTTTCTCTCTCTCTCTGTCCTGCCTTGTGTCCATATACTGCACTTCCTCAATCCCCAACCTAGGGTTAGCTCCCCCTTCCCCTCTCCTTTGCTTGGGGCCTGACCCCATCTTTTTCAAGTACTCTGAGACGTTATCCTATATAAATGCTTGTTATTGTTAGTGTTGCTGTTGTTATCTTTGTTTTTCCAGTCTCTTTGTGAGGTTTGAATTATTCCTGCTTCCCACACACAGATGACCTCTCTGATAAAAACAACTTCTCTCAGTCCAGATAACATATTTGGCATTGTACAACATTGTACAACAGCAGGGCGAATCATTAGGCAAATTTCCTTACTTCACATGCCTCTGCTTAGCAAGCAGAAGTAGGAACCCGGCTATTAGTCGATTGACAGATCGCTTTTCCGGTGGTAATAACCTCTTCAAAAAAATAAACAACAACAATTTGGTCATTCAATCTACAACTGTTTGTGGGAGACTGCTGTGAGCAATTGTCTGCTGCGTTTCGCCCACAAAATACACAATCCATTCACTTTACAGTATATTCTGTGAAGCCCTTTGAGACGTCTCGAAGACATGATAAGACGCTGTATCAAATGCGAGGATTATTATTATTATCCCTGATATTTGTGGGGGGGGGCGGGGGGTAGGTGGAGCTAGAAGTAAACGAGACAACTTATTGTTCACGTGCGTTCGGTCTCTTTTGCTTCAGAGTTTATTTTCTGTTGTACAACAGCGGGGCGAAATGTTAGACCAGTTTCCTTACTCCACATGCCTCTGTTTACCGAGCCGTAAGCAGGACAGCATTCATCGGTTTTGACATTAAAATTCCCCTCGAGTTGCAGGAACTTCCTGAAAAGCTTAAACCTGTCAATAATCATCCTCTTGATGACATGTCCTCATGCGTCCCCGCACAGCTCCGACTGTGGTCACAGGATGTAAATTTTTTGGCAGATTTCACTGTTATTCCGCGAGAGGGGAATTTCCCGGCGCTGCCCTATCACAAGCCTGCCATCTGATTCCTTGTCAGCAGACTTCACTTTTTGGGTCAAATTTATTTGCTCACAGTTTAGCAAGCTGGGCTTGGAGGAGAGTTATAGCGAAGAGTACACTTTGTGTGATGAATTCTACCCCTTCTGAAACAGCAGGTATGTAAGACGAGTTATGGAAATTAACTTTCAAACAGCTAATTAAGGACAAGCCAGTGCACATTAACTTGTACTTACAGTAAATGGCAGTGAAGTGGGTTAATAAAAATCCTTCATTTGATACAGTGCCTTAACATGTCATTGAGATGACTCAAATAATCTCACAATGAATTGACTGTGTATTTTATGGCTGAAACCCAGCAGCCAATTGTACACAGAAGTGTCACTCAGAGTGACCAAATGTTGAATTGTTAGGGTTAAAGCTGGTCTGCAAAAAGAAAGAACAAAGGTATTTTGCTGGAACAAGCAGCAAATTAACAAGTTCAACTTATTCATAGTAACTTGGAGTACAGTCTCTTTACATGCAATGTTTTTATATTGTTTTTATATTGTGTCAGCCTGGCTCACGTTGGTAACACTCTCGAGTCAGAAGATTTGGGGTTCAAGCCCCAGGTCAGGACTTGTCTTTGACACTCCAGTTTTGGAGCCCTCCTTTGGATGTGACATTAAACTGAGGTCATGTCCTGTCAGTCTGTTCAGGTGGATGTTAAAGATACCTTGGCACTGTTCAAAAACAGGAGGGATTCTTGTCTAACAGTCTCAAAATAAAATTGGTCATTCATTTCACAGCTGTTTGTGGGATATTGCTGTGCGTAAATTGGCTGACGCGCTCACCTACAAATACAGTCACTACACTTCGCAGTAAAATCCTGCGAAGAGCTTTATCAAATTCAAAGATTATTATAATAATCCTAAATGAAACAAATTTCTTTACCAGAAGCAAGAGGCATACAAATAACATGTGAAGGACAATTTAAGGACAGGCATCAGAAAGTTGTTCGTGACATATAATAATATTGCTTTTAATATAGAGCCTTATCACGTCTTTGAGATTTAATTGTATATTTTATGAGCGAAACACAGCAACCAGTTGTGGACAGGAGCGTGTCCCAAACAGTCATGGATTGAGCGATCAAATTAGTATTTTTTTAAAAAAGAGATTATTATCCCCAGAAACCGATACGACAATCAACTAACTGAGTTCCTACTTACTGCTAGCTAAACAGAGGCGTGCGGAGTCAGGAAACGTGGATCAGCTAACTCGCTGCCCTGGGAATCTACTCCGGGTCCTCTCGCTTGCCAGGCGAGCGCTCTAACCACTAAGCTACAGGACTCCATAGCATAATTAGCAGCTATGCCAGACAGGAGAACACTTAAAGGAGCTGTGCAGCAAAAGCTTTGTCCAAACTCTAAACTGTGCTGTAAATGGCTGGTGGTGGGGGGGGGGGGCGGGCTCGATTTTCTGGCAATTGCATTACCCAGCACTGACCTACTACACCTAATGGGCACAAGAGAACAAACCTGTTAGCCCTGCTTTTCATCTCCACAGACCTAACCAACAGGAAAACAAACTGAGGCACTACTTTGTGAAGTGTCACATTTTCCAGTTGGTGATAGGTTGTGTGTGTGTGTGTGTTATGGTGGCGTTCCACTGAGTTTACTCAATATTTTCACTGGTGACAAATACAGAGGAAATGAATCATAACAAAAAAGGTAGTGAAACCAAATGATATGGTAAGGTGATTAAGATGAGATGACTGATAATATTCAAAGGCTTGTGGGTAGATTAAGATGGGATAAAGATATTGGAGATTAATTTAAGTTGGAAACATTTCTTTTCTCAAAACAGCTGAACTTTTCCATTTAGTCTATACCTCACATGGCTATTAAACTAATACACAATAGTAAATCAATAATGGGTACATTCATTTCTGGTTATTAAAGGGAAACATAGCCGTATTCTGCCCACAAAATATAGAGTCAATTCACTTTACAATATATTCTGTAAAGCGCTTTGAGACTCCAACAATATAATAAGGCGCTATATCAAGGATTATTATTAATATTGGGTTAAAAATGTGAATATAGAGTGGTTACAGTCTGGAATGCACTGCTTGAAAGGGTGGTGGAAACAGATTCACTGACAACTTTCAAAAGGGAATTAGATAGGTACTTGAAAAGGGAAAATTTGCAGGAGTATGGGGAAAGAATGGGCGAGTGGGCTCCTTCTGTGCTGTAATATTCTATGATTCTAGAATATTGCATTAAATCTGTTATGAAACATTTGCAGTTTTCATCCCTGGTGGATATGGGGGGAAAAAGTAAAATCAGATTAAATTATGAATCTCGCTCTTTCCACCACTCTCTTCCATTATTATTTTTTATTTATTAAGTTAATTTGGAGAGAAAATGTTGTTGAAGGTTAGAAGGATAATAGACAACTGTTCAAATACTCCAAGGACCTTTCTGCTTCCTTACAGTCTTAAAACAATCCATTTAATCTCCAGGTCTTTTCCAAATGTCTGCTCCACATTCCGTTCCAATAATCCCAAAGGGAGATTTGGAGAATCTTGCCTTGTTCCAGATGAGAAACGGATTGATAATAAAGGCAAGACATAAACACAGAAACATCGATGTGTCTGTCAAGTTCCTGACCAACCAAAGTGTACGAGACAGGTGGGTGAATATTTCCCCAATCGTTTACAGGTTCCATTTCTGGTTTTCAACTAATCAAATTGTTGCTCCTACAATCGCATGACTCAAGCAAGTGTACCAGAAACAATACCATCTCTTCAGGGATAAACCGGCAAACCGACGTGAAAGGCGCTGTGTAAATGTCATTTGTTGTTGTTGTTCAGCAAGACATTTTCCGCTAACATGGATGGAATAAGGAGGAAATTACTGATATCATATTGTTACACTCAACTCATTGGCAACAGAGAATAAAAATTAATCGTCAGAAAAAACACACACAGGGAGTTAACGGGACCTTGTGAACACCCTGTTGATGTGTCAGAGAGAGCAGGGAATGATGGAGAGAGGGTGCCCTCAATTAATAAATAAAATAATAATAATTTGGTCAATCAATCCACGACTGTTTGTAGGACACTGCTTTGCGCAATTGACTGCCACGTTTTGCCCACAAAAATTCAATTAATTCACTTTGCAGTATATTTTGCTAAGTGCTTTGAGATGTCTCGAAGACGCAATAAGGTTCTATATCAAATGCAAGGTTTATTATTATAATTATAAAGTCTTCTGTATAGTGCTAGAAGTGGAAAAAGGATGCCATAGATAGGTTAAGGTTGAAAAGAAAGTTTGGAGGAGCAATGCCCTTTGTAGGGTCAATAAAATAGAGAACGATTGTTCACAAAGCAGGAAATCCAAGGTCAAAAGAGAATCACCAAATAAATGATGAGTCTTTTTCTGCATTCTACCCAGAAGTGTGACAAAGTTATTCAAAAAGGCTACCCATAAACACCCCGACGGAGATATATCCTCACTCTGCAGAATAATAATAAAAGTAATCCTAAATAATAAGCAATTATTTATTATTCTTTATTACCATATAAATTTATTATTATACAAATAATTTTTTTATTAATAATACATCATCATAAATTAGCACCTAATGTACACATAAATGTACTGCAACTGAGCCTGACTTCACTGAGGCTAACTTGTTATTCTGAGGCTTTTGGACTTATTTGGGGTAATATGATGAAAAACACTATAGGTGAATATAATAATCCTTACATTTGATATTACACTTCTCACATCTTAGACGTTTCACATTTTCTAGATGTCTCAAAGCTTCTAGACGTCTCAATTGTGAATGTTTTTGCTGCAATAGAAATTTCCTGTCATGACTTGTATCACACTTTACACAGAAAGGTTATGGAACTTCTGAAGGAAGTAACAAATACCGGATGTATCCAGGCTAAACAAATCGTTCCGCTGATGGGGGTTTATTCCTGTCCTCAGTTCCTCGGACTGGTTACAGAATGGATGTGCAATGGATCCCTGGATTCTCTCATACACGAGGTCAGTACAATGTGCTTCACTGGAGCTTCAACAACAACAAGAAGATTAAATGAACCTAATGGAAACTTTCAGTGGATTGATTTTTAAAAAAAAGAGATTTCTGAATTAAGTTCATAATTGAGAAGTGTCAGTGCTAGACAATGGACCATCTTTTTACATTGATACTGATGATAATAATAATACTTGCATTTGATATAGCGCCCTAACATGTCTTCGAGACATCTCAAATTGCTTCAGAGTACACTGCAAAGTGAACTGACTGTATATTTTGTGGACTGTATATTTTGTGAGATCAGTACTAAGCACTGACAGGGCAGTGTACTGCAAAAGCGATGAGGCAAAGTTCCCTCGACTGGGTCCAAAGTATTCTCAAATTAAGTGCAGGGTACATTTATATTCAAGGGTAATGTTTCAACTCTGTTTTAACAGTCAGATGCTGAGATGTGTACAGGAACATTAGTCTTACCATTTGTAATAACTCCAAACCTCCATGAATTGTGTTGCCAGCACTAATTCATTACATTACTTTATTTACATGGTAATGTAAATATTACTATTAATTGATTTCAGGGTGATTTCTATTCAAATTTACCAGTCCCTCTCAGACTGAGGATTCTATTGGATGTTGCTGAAGGGATGAGTCACCTCCATGGGATGGAACCTCCTGTTATCCACCAGGCACTGAAACTCAGCAACGTCCTCCTGGATAAAGACTACAGAGCTAAGGTAAGCAACTGCACCAATACTAGAAACAGGTACCAGGGAGATTGGATACTCCTACGCCAATCCTGAGGCCAAACATGTCCATATACTGATCGTGTAGCTGAGCACAGGTATTAAATATGATGCAGAATTGATGTTATGTGCATCCACACTGACATGCTCTCGTTACCAGATGGCTGATGGATTAACAGGTCTGTCTGTTCGTCACAGCTTTCAGATTACAGCATGTGCAAATGGAGGAAGTGGACCTCATCTTCAACCCTTGCGATCCCATCCAATCCTAAAGACATTGTCTATATGGCACCGGAGTGTCTCCAGGGAAAGCCACCATCCACAAAGGGAGATGTATACAGGTGATGTATACCAATTGTCATATCAGCCTGTTGCAGTAAGCAATGAACTCAAACTAAATAGAGGGGATCACACTCCATACAACTGTATTCCTGCAAGTTTACATTTAGTGATTGTCTGTAAAAGAAAAAAATTCACCAATAACATATCAATATGCAGAAGGGATCTGAAATACCTTGCTGTAGCATGGCCACATGATATGCACGCTTGGAAAAGCAAAAGTGCTTACTTTGTGACAGACAGAGAATTGCCACAACAAGCATCAAGTAACAGAAACCGCTGATGTTATTTAAGATGACTTCACCCTTTTCAAGTTGACCTCCTAATTTTGTGGTGTGGAGTTTTACCATTAAATGACTGGATCTATATTTAATCACACTGACCACCTCCGATGGAAATAATATGTTTTAACTATTACTGCAACAGAAGCTCATTTACTCACAATGCAAGCTTTGTGGCTTACTTAATGTATCACTTTAAGTTATTCATACATCATTGATACTTGGTCAGATACTAAAACACAAAAACTCATATTTCACCCACAAACTTAAAATCAATTCACTTTACAGCATCAGTGAAGCGCTTTGAGATGTCTCGAAGATGTGATGAGGCACTATATCAAAAGCAAGGATTATTATATTATTAAAACAGCAGTTAGACCAACACCTATAGAGGTCAAAAAAAACTAGATAGAGTAAGAAATGGGGTGGTAAGATTGCTCTTAAGTTCTGAGGTTTCGAATTTAAATTGATTGAATACATCAATATCTAAAGCCTCCACATCATGAGAAACGAATACGAGGAAACATTTGATGCTTATGCTAAAAAAAAACTGAAATTTCCAGTGGCTAAAAATACTGTCAAAATACAAAACAGATTGATGACGACTCTGACTAAAAATATTAGGGTGTGCAGCAAACTCTTTTTCTCCATTAGGTTACCCTGGCTTTTTCACAGAAACTAATATTGTTTCATCTTTCTTTCCCCTCTAGTTATGGCATGTTGGCATATGAAGTGCTCACCGGTAGGAGGCCTCATGAAGGTAAGATAATAATATTCCTTGCATTTGATATAGCGCCTTATCACATCTTTGCAATGTCTCAAAGCACTTCACGAATACACTGTAAAGTGAATTGGCTGTATATTTTATGGGCGAAGATGTAAAGCACACCTCACGGGCACTACAGTAGTCCTCTCCTTCATAAAAATCCACTTGGATGAAGGCCCTTCAGTCCATTTGATTTTATCCTTCCAGAATACTCATGCAACCAAGTTCCCAACACAGCATCAAGCTGTTTTTTAAATAAGGCAGAGCCATCATTTTTCCTTATCACAGGAATCCTCCCTTAGAGGTGGAACTCAATCACACAATCTGATTTCGCTGTGATTCTAATCTATTTATATTTAACCATTGGTCTTTGAGTATTAATAGTGTTTCCAGTAAACAAAGATTACTTTGGAATGACTTAATTCCTTTATTGGGAGCACTGCATGTTCATGTGGTGTAGGCATTTGAGTGATTGTTATCACAACAACAACAACAACTTGCATTTAAACAGCACCCCTCATGCGGGGTAGCGTCCCAGAGCTCTATCGTAGAGTTGGTGCGCTTTTTATTTGAGTAAATTTCACTAATTTTAATGCACATCACTCATTTCCCCAGATAAGCAAAACCTGCAGGATATAATACTAGCGATCAACAATGGAGCCAGACCTAATTGCACAACCGAGGCCTTTCCAGCCAGTCTTCCTCACCGAGATACTCTGATCCATCTCATCACTAGTTGCTGGAATGAGGAACCGCAGAAGAGGCCACAGTTCAGAGGTAAATGTTTTGTATCACTCAAAGCAATGATCTTCAAGAGACACATGATGAAATTCCCTTTAGACCAGGCTACACTGCAATAAGTATTTCATTCCATATCCTTTCCTTCAAAAGAGAGGGAGATCAATCAAGATGACGGTAAGATAATATTGAATGAGAAAAGGATATTTTAGCCCAAGTTTATAACAGTAATAATATTTGCATTTGATATAGCACTTTATCACGTCTTTTGAGACATCTCAAAGCACTCCACAGAATATACTGTAAAGGGAATCGACTGTATATGTTGTAGGTGAAACGTAGCAGATAATTGTACACAGCAGTGTCACACAAACAGTTGTGGATTAAGTGACCAAATTATTATTTTTATCTATTCCATGCACACACTAAAATCTTCCACTCTTCCTCACCCAAATCCAATTTAAAGTTAAAACTGTTTTATCTGGTAGAATGTACTTTAATTTATCGTGGTATGTTCCAACCTACTTCTATCGGCCAAGTGTTAGGAGAGGCTCTATAGTGAATCCCATGGAAATCGATATAATAGCATCCAAGATACCGATTGAGAAATTATTTTAAGAGTTGTGTTCTTTTCTACCTGTGATATAAATAAACATGTTTCTCCTCCAGATTGCAAAAATCTCCTGAAGAGCGTTTTTGAAACTTTTGACTCCTCAATGGTGTCGAATGCAGTTCACAGTCTGGCACTAACAAAGGTAACATATCAAGATACTACATAGAGAGTAAATAAAATGTTACTATATCCATCCTCGATAGTTCACATTGTCATGTCTCATTCAGGAGAACGAGAGGTAGACAAAAGTCTCTCGCAATCGTCTGGATGTCTATCAGTAATACAAACAGACAGGAGTTTTATTTCTCAGCAGTTGCTTTTCCCAAACAGTTGAGTAGGACAGGGTTAAATAGAGAAATAGCAAAAGAGCTTCCGATCAGAAATTCGGCAAGATACAATTTATATTCTGTCTGGAATGTGAAATGACATGTGCATAACTGTTGTTTGAAACAATAGGAATATTACGAAGGCCTAGGACCAAGTTTCCAGTTAGCGTCTCTTGGATTGGTTCACACAAACCCAAACGCCTGAACTGCAGTCAGTTCCACCCTCCTTGTGAAACAGCAATTGAATATCATTACAACAGTAAATACGGTACTCTGGTTTTCCAACCAATACTGTTCACTCAACAATTCGCTCTTACATTAGAATTGCTGAGCATTAACTTTGATACAAGTCTTTGATACAACTCGAGAATAGATATTTAGCATTGCAGAGCCACAAAACAAATGAAAATGCAATAGAAAGTGAAAATATTAAATTATATTATTATAACAGGAGCTGAACCCTGTGAATGTTTTTTTAATGCAACATTCGGTTAGCATTGAATTTGCACCTGCCACTTAATTCTTTAAACACAATTTTGTTTCAGGGGAGAATGTTGGAAGATGCTCACCATACCCAATTATTTTGCATTGATGTGAAAAACCTGGAGGTAAGAGCACGGAAAGAGAAAATTTGCAGCGACAGGTTAAGCTAACTTCAAGAGTTTGGCAAGCTCACAGTAAAATTGTAGCACTGAACAGCTTTAGAGTTTATTAAATTAAACATGCAATATACCTAGCCATTGACCGTGTGTTCTGTAATACATTACTATGTATAGAATTATTAACTGCCCAGTATTATTACCAGGGTGCCTCCCGATGTGAAAGCCGCTTTACAAATGCAATCGGTTGTTGTTGTTGAGTTGCTCCTTCCTTCCCTCTTTCAAGGCAAGTCCTAAAACTTACCTTTTTGACCGTGCTTTCATCTTCCTCACCCCTCTCCCGCCTCAGATCCCACCTTCAGCTGTGGTGCCCAGGCCTTTGGGACATTCTCCTGACATGAAAGGTGCTATCCAAGCGTAAATTGTATTGTACTGGTATAAATAAGCTGTCAAAAGGCCTATAATACTGCAACAATCTTCTGGATATTTTAGTATTAGACACCATACCTTGAACCGTTCTTACTGTGATTCCCTCAGTTGCCTTGTGATGAAATTCCCTCCAAATTGCCTCCAACGAAGAACATGCATCTGGAGAGAAATAACATTGTGTGTGTCGAGAATCCAACTCCAGGACGTCTCAACAGTGAACATTCCCCAAATCCTTAAACATCCCAGAGAACCAGAGACCACCAACACAAAGTCCACAAAAAAAAGGTACAATAGGACATTGTTCTATATCGAAACTGTGGGAACCTGGTGTAGTACTCAGCTCATGTATCAGATCATGACAGCGGATCCAGTATACAAAATTTACACATACATTAGGCTTGGAAACTGCCACATTAAAGAAGATAGATACAATATATGTGTACCCGTAAATGGCTAAAGGCAACTTGAACATTATGTTGTAAAAAGTACAACAATGCTCTATAAATGTATATTGCAAACAAATTTGCACAAAACTATTCACTAAAGAATTAATAATGGATACCTTTCAGAGAGTTAGACTGATATATACAACAAGGGATTTAGATGGCATCTTAAATAAGGGATTTGTGATAGCTTTGTGATTTCCTAAATTAGATGTAGCCTTTTCTCTGGTCTCCTTGTTATAACATTTTAGAGATTGTATTACCTTTGACTCTGTCCTGTGGTACTGTGCAGTAGGTGAAGAGGTGCTGTTTAAACATCTCCTGGGTTTCTAGTATAAGACAATAGGCATCAAGAGAGACATACCCATAGCATTTACTAGCCTGTAGATTCACTACTTTTTTTTAAAAAAATCATGTATTCGATTGCTTAAAGACTAAATAGAAAATAGAATCATTAATGTAACACAGAACTATTATTTTAGCAATTTAGATGGCTTCCTTCACACCAAAGAAATATTACAAAGCACCTTACGCTCTACTATAATCGTACCTTATGTGTCTTGGTTTCATAGATACAGCTTCCTCGCCTCAGTTGGCATCAACCCTATGCACCCAGATCTCATGCTGTTGTTCTTCCATGCCTCCATCTATACAACACTGTAAAATGATGAAAGAGATTCAACCAACATTGCAACAAACTCCCAGGATGAAAGTCAGTCAGTCAGAACACAGCCTATCAGGTACGAAAATAGGTTTCGAAACAGCTTGTTCAAGGATGCAGTGCTGGTATCATCAATTCAATTGAATCCTAACCACCACCATCTCAGTGATAGAAAGGTTATCACAGAATTGACATTAAGCACTCATTGCTAGCAATGTTAATGTGTAGTACACACATTTTGAAAGTCTTTATACATACACACACATACATATATATATACACACACATACAGTATATTTCATACTCTCATTGCGCCACATCAGAGACTACATAAAAAGGGTCTGACAAATAATGTGCAACATGATAGATAACATGATGTAATAAAGTAAATCTTATTCAGAAAGAAAATATTGAAAATGTAACAGCTAGATGGCTCAGTAATAGAAACTCTGACAAGGTTGATGCTGAGGAGTTTTACCCTACAATCAATTGCACAATAACTGCACTGGAAGCGCTTGTTCAGATTGTGATGTTTAGCCTGCAACTCACCCATACTACAAATAGAACAAAGAGGAAAATCATTTGAATGTCAAGCAGTATCATCCTTCCCATTAATGATCTGAAGGAAGGTGTGGGTCGTGCCCAGAAAGCAAAACTTGCACCACAGGTTTTAACCAAAAAATACTTTATTTTTAAGACTCAAACCTTAAAAGGTTTAATTTGATAAGGAAGCAATTCCTTTTTTGCAGCCATATTCTTCAGACACTCTTTGTAACACTCAGCTATATATTGGTGTTCAATCATTAACCAGTTGCTGGTGCCCAATTAGAACTTAGGGCCAGAACTTCAAACAAGCCTGATTCGAGTCCAGCCCTTGTTAGCTCCCTTGATTCCTCGGAACACTACTGTGCGCAATTGGCTGCCGCGTTTTGCCCCAAAATATAACAGCAACATTACATTTCACGTCGGGAGGACGTCCCAAGGCGCTGGACAATCAGTGTTTGGACAATATACAGTCAATTCACTTTACAGTATTTTCTGTGAAGCGCTTTGAGATGCCTCGAAGATGTGATAAGGTGCTATATCAAATGCAAGGATTATTATTTATTATTATTGATTGAGACACCTTTGTTTAAATGAGTCACAAAAAGAAACACACTGCTTTACACATCAGTGGAACGCCAATAACCATAGATTACAGGAAGAGGATTTATCCCCGTCACATGAACACACAGAAAATTAATTTTTGTGCATTCTGATGTTAATTCCATATACTGAGTGCCATCTGATCTTCCTTTACTGTAGATTTTCAGTTGGAGGAAAGTCAAACTCCATGCACTCGGATTTTGAAACAGTGTCGGGAGTTCCTTATAAATTATATGACGGAAGGACGCCTCAACCACATCCTTGATGTGCTCCGATCCCAAAAGCTGCTGACAAAGGCCAGCTATGAAACTATCGCAGCACTAAACACACAGACCAGCCGAACACGAGCACTCTTGGATATTTGTCTCTGTCTCGGGGAAGGAGCAGCAAGGGTCGTTGTCGGCCTGTTACCAGAAGACAAGAAAGTCCAGGTCGCAGGGAGAAGTACTTGTCTGCAATGCCTCGTGAATCAAAGCTAAAAGCACTGAGGATCAGAGATCACTACTGGTGTTAAGACATCTTGGAACTGTTATGAAATGATTGAGTCCAGGTGTACAAACAGTGTACAGTATACATCAAACCACATTGACTGATCAGTTACCTTCAGCGCTAAACAATTATTGGTTTTAAAAAAATTACATTTATACAACTGAGTCGATCTATTTTGTCTGAATTATCCTGAAGATTAATTGTGAAAGTTTATTTATTATTTATTTACATGCAATCCTTAATTTTTATATAAAACTTATGGCACATTGGAACATCTACAACACCACTAATGCTACTAACTTACTTACTTACGGATATGTTCCGGGCATCCAAATATTGGCTCTACTGACTTTTAGCAGTCGAATATTTAACAGTGTTCTTTTGTGAGGCGAGATACAGGAGCAGTCATTATTCTGGGACGTCCTCCCGATGTGAAAGGTGCTCTCCAAATGTAATTTTGTTGTTGTTGGTGGAAGAATGTTTAAGGAAGTATTTTTCAACTATTTACTTCTCAGTTCCTCTTCATTTTTGTACCACGGGATACTTTTCCTTTGTATTGTCAAATGAATAAACACAGCCTGAAAATCATGGAAACTTTGCACTTTAGCACTATTCTTTAAAGTATTTCCGAGCTGGTTAATATCAAGTTATTGTACTGATAAAACTCCAGACCATTAGTGCCCCATTGCTCACAAGTGCCTGCAACTGGTGAGAAAGAATAGATTTAAGCTATAAACTCTAAAGTTTATAGTCCTGTAGGAGTCCCGTGGAGTCCTGTAGCTCAGTGGTTAGAGCACTCGCTTTGCAAGTGAGAGACCTGAGTTCAATTCCAGGCAGAGGGCGAAACCTTGGGCAAATTTCCTTACTCCACACACAGAGCCTAATAATCCCTCCAAAACCACAAACAATAATAAATTGGTCATCTTCAATCTACGACTGTTTGTGGGACATTGCTGTGCGCAATTGGCTGCCGCGTTCACCCACAAATATAGTCAATTCACTTTACAGTGTGTTCTGTGAAGCACTTTGGGACGTCCTCCCAACGTGAAAAGCGCTATATCAAATGCAAGGATTATTATTATAAAGGATAAAGCAAATCGAGGATGAATTGAACACAATTTCAATCAAGTACACAAAGGTGGAGGGATTGAGGCCGGGGATTCCAGAGGTTAGGGGAGTTGTGGTTGAAGGCAGAGTATATGCATACAAAATACATCACTGTACTCTACAGAAAATATTATGACTGTTTTCCTCTCTCACACACTCGCTCAGTAAAAGAAAATACTCGCTTCACAACAACAACAACTTGTTCGGCACGGTGGCGGGGTTGAACGCCGGCCGAGCAAGGACGATGGGGAAGACGTAGATCTTAAGGTGCGAATTAAAGATAGATAAGCGGGGGACACGCGGAGGGATTGAGCCAGAGGTGAGGGGAGCTGCGAAAATATAATGAAAATTTAAGTGCTTTGAGACGTCTTCTCACCACGAAAGGAGCTCTATCAAATGTAAAGTTCATTTCTCTGTCCCTTCACTCCCTCTTTCCCCTCACACTCGCTCACTCTTACTCTCTCCCCTCTTTATCACTCTATCGCACACTCTCTCACACTCACTCACTCTTACTCTCTCCCCTCTTTATCACTCTATCGCACACTCTCTCACACTCACTCACTCTTACTCTCTCTCCTCTTTATCACTCTATCGCACACTCACTCACTCTTACTCTCTCCCTTCTTTATCACTCTATCGCACACTCTTTCACACTCACTCACTCACTCTTATTCTCTCCCCTCTTTATCACTCTATCGCACACTCTCTCACACTCACTCTTACTCTCTCCCCTCTTTATCACTCTATCGCACACTCACTCACTCACTCTTACTCTCTCCCCTCTTTATCACTCTCTCACACACTCTCACACTCACTCACTCCCTCTTACTCTCTCCCTTCTTTATCACTCTATCGCACACTCTCTCACACTCACTCACTCTTACTCTCTCCCCTCTTTATCACTCTGTCGCACTCTCTCACACTCACTCACTCCCTCTTACTCTCTCCCCTCTTTATCACTCTCATACTCACTCACTCTTACTCTCTCCTCTTTATCACTCTGTCGCACTCTCTCACACTCACTCACTCACTCACTCTAACTCTCTCCCCTCTTTATCACTGTCTCTCACCTCTCTCACACTCACTCACTCTTACTCTCTCCCCTCTTTATCACTCTAGTGCACACTCTCTCACACTCACTCACTCTTACTCTCTCCCCTCTTTATCACTCTGTCACACTCTCTCCCTCACTCCTCCCTCTTACTCTCTCCACACTCTCACACTCACTCACTCTTGCTCTCTCCCCTCATCCACACTCTCTCACACTCACTCACTCACCCTTACTCTCTCCCCTCTTTATCATCTATCGCACACTCTCTCACACTCACTCACTCTTGCTCTCTCCCCTCTTTATCACTCTATCGCACACTCTCTCACACTCACTCACTCACTCTTACTCTCTCCCCTCTTTATCACTCTATCGCACACTCTCTCACACTCACTACTCCCTCTTACTCTCTCCCTTTTTATCACTCTATCGCACACTCACTCACTCTTACTCTCTCATCTTTATCACTCTATCGCACACTCTCTCACACTCACTCCCTCTTACTCTCTCCCCTCTTTATCACTCTCTCTCACACTCTCTCACACTCACTCACTCCCTCTTTATCACTCTCCCTCACACTCTCTCACACTCACTCACTCCCTCTTACTCTCTCCCCTCTCTCTCACACTCCCTCCCACCCCCTCACTCCCCCCCTCTCTAACGGTCCTGTCCTGGCGGTTGCCGGTTGCTAGGAGACGGTGCTGGAGGTGCGGGTAAGATGGCGGCCGCGCGGTGGGGGGGAGGGGGGCGTTGTGTGTGGTGTGTGTGGTGTGTGCGAGGGAGGGAGGGAGGGAGGGGGGAGGGGAGGTTACCCCCGGGCCCCAGAGCCCACAGCCTCCCCTCAAACAGGGCTGTGGGGGGGGGGGGGGGGGTGATCACACTGAGGGGAGGGGAGGGGCTAAAATGGTCGCAGGCCAACCCCCGCCCCCGCCCCCGCCCCCGGGGGTCCATCAATCCCCCCAAAGCCCTTCAGGTCCCTCCTGTTCCGTTGCGTGGGTCGGTCTGCGCGAAACCAGGAGAAGACGGTCACTACACGTCGGGCCCGACCAAAGCACACAGTCGCCGCAACTTTTGCGGTCAACCCTTTCGAAACGATCGCGGGTCACGTTTGCGGGCGGCGCCTCTCGCGTCGGGAGGAGGACGCCCACCCACCCACCCCCCCACCCCACCCACCCCCCACCCCACCCCCACCCACGGAGCCCGCTGAGCGGAGGGGAGCAGACGGGTTGATGTGGGAAAGTAAAGCGCTTTGAGACGTGCCTTCAGGTCCCCTCTCGACTCTCTACCCCCTCCTCGCTCCCTCCCTCCCTCCCCTCCCCTCCCCTCACCCTGACCATTGCCCCCCAATGCTCGGGTCCCGACCCGACTGTCCAGCGCCTCGGGACGTCCTCCCGACGTGAAAGGCGCTCTATAAATGCAACCTTGTTGTTGTTGTCCTCCCGATGTGATTATTGTCGCTCCACCAAATGTAAGGATTATTATTATTATTATTGCGTTCAGTTGCTGTAGGTATTCCACACCACCTTCAGAGGCGGTACGGTATGTTGTGGTCGGTGCCGCGCTGACCCAAAGTACGGCATTGGCGTGCGCTTTGAGACATCTCAACAACATGAAAAGGTGTTATATCAAATGCAAGGATTATCTTAAATAGCGGAAAAGGAACACAGATCAGGTCTTGGGTTCAGGTGAGAAACAAACAGATTTTGCCGATCCAGGCAAACTTTAAAATTGAATTGAAGTAAAACCGTTTGTTTTGAATTCCTCTTTTCCTTCCATCGTGGCTGCCAATCAGGCTCTGACGTTTTCACGATTTTCACTTCTGATCCTAAGGATCTCTGTGTGTTCTGTGAATCCATTCAGAACAGCAGTGTGTTCCGTGAAGCTTCTCAGGACTCAATAGGGTAGTGCGTTGTGTATTTTCTTCCAACTGAGAAACCGAGGTGACAGACCAAAGACATGGAGCAGGACATCACCAAGGTGGAAAAGAATAGAAGAGATAAGATACATCACAACAACAGGTCAAATTTGTGATTTAAGAGTCCGATGATTTAGAATGAAGGGAATCTTCCGCAATTGTGATTGCCTGGAGGGAATTTGAACAGGAGACGACAATTAATCTTGATTTCAACAGTAAGAGGAGTAAGGAAACTTGCCTAAGGTTTCGCCCTACCCGGGAATCGAACCTGGGTCCTCTTGCTTGCGAGGCGAGTGCGCTGACCACTACTCTATAATAATAATAATAATAATAATCCTTGCATTTGATGTAGCGCTTTTCACGTCGGGAGGACGTCCCAAAGCGCTTCACAGAACACACTGTAAAGTGAATTGACTGTATATTTGTGGGCGAACGCGGCAGCCAATTGCGCACAGCAATGTCCCACAAACAGTCGTAGATTGAAAATGACCAATTTATTATTGTTTTTGGTTTTGGAGGGATTATTATTAGGCTCTGTGTGGAGTAAGGAAACTTGCCCAAGGTTTCACCCTCTGCCTGGAATTGAACTCAGGTCTCTCGCTTGCAAAGCGAGTGCTCTAACCACTGAGCTACAGGACTCCAGTGGGTGAGAAAGAGAGGACGAGAGCGTGAGAGATGGTGTGCGTGTGTGTGTGTGTACGTGACAGGCTGCGTGTGAGAAATAGTGTGTGTGAGAGTGTGAGCGTGTGTGTGAGAGTGTGAGCGTGTGAGAGAGAGTGTGAGCGTGTGAGAGAGAGAGAGAGAGAGGGAGGGAGGGATAGGAATTGGGGTGTAATGCCTCTCAAACTCCAACGCTGTCACACAGCTTCAGTGCAGTAAATCCGCGCCCACACGTACACACGTCCGCGCCCGTAGTGTCAGATCCAGGCTGTGCTGGGGGGGTTTGTGGGGCGTGGTGGGGGGGGGTGGGGGAGGGGGGGGAAGAGGAGGGGGGTTCCGACAAGGATCACTTTAAACAACAACAACTTGCATTCATATAGCGCCCTTCTTGTGCTTGGTGTGTCTTCATAACTTTCAGGAATATTCCGAAAGCAAATCTGAATGTGTTATCAGAGTGAAAATTATACACTAAAAATCTCCTTCCTTTGCTTTGTGTTCCCAGATAATTGCTTCCTGGGTAGGAACGTTATACTCCAAGAAGATGAAAAATCCGAATTCCACAAATTTCCTTAATCTGAGTAATGTCAATAATGTCTACTCACGTACAAGTCACTTCATTCAGAAGAGAAAGCCAACAAAAGAGGTTTCTTTAATGAAAGGTGTCATCCTTATAATAGGTCATGTGATTGGGGCAGGGATATTTATTTCTCCTGTAGGAGTCCTGAAGTACACAGGCTCTTATGGGCTCTCCTTGATCTTATGGTCATTCGGAGGACTATTCTCAATTATTGGAGCCATGTGCTTTGCTGAACTTGGGACAACTATCACCAAATCTGGTGCAAGTTATATATACATTATGGAAATATTTGGTCGATGTGCTGCATTCATTAAACTATGGGCATCACTACTTCTTATTGAGCCTTCCTTGCAGGCTATTACTGCCCTCACCTTTGCTAACTATCTAGTGCAGCCCATCTTTTCAAGCTGTGATCCGCCATTTTTAGCAGTTCAGCTGCTTGCGGCTGCTTCCATCAGTAAGTATAATAAAGCATATTTTCCTGACGGATGTGACATTTTGATTGGTTTAAAACAATGCTGAAAGATATCACTAGTGATTATACTATATACTAAAATGAATACTGGTTAATTAAGTGGCATGGAGTCAGATTGCTGCACCGCCCACCCCCTAACTAAGTCAGTGATGGGGATGTTCCTCATGTTGGAGGTGCCCTCTTACTCTCCCAGTGTACTGGCCAACAATCCCTCAAATTAAAAAATGATTCATTCACTCATGACTGTTTGTGGATATTGCTGCGTTTTCCTACAAAACTATACTTCACAGTAATTCCCGTGAAGCGCATTGAGACATCTCGACAACGGGCTAAGGCACTATATCAAATGCAAGGATTATTAATTTTGTTTTGTATGTTAAAACATTTGTAGTTATTCATGTCTAAATAATTAAAATGGTTATGTCAGTTAGGGCACTGAATCTGTACCATACATTGAATGTAAGAACTGTATTGTTTGCTGCAGTCATTCTGTCTGTTCTGCTATATATCCAGGTCTAATTACTTTTACAAATTGTGCCTATATGAAATGGGGCAGCAGAGTAGAAATACTGTTGACGTATGCCAAAATGATTTCCCTCATCATCATTATTATTGCAGGAATTATTAAACTCATTCAAGGTAAGAGATTATCCCATTCTTCTCCAGTCACGCAACACTCTTACCTTCTGCGGTCCTTTCCTAAACCTAATCTTTTCTCTTCAGAGTTCTTTGTTTCTTCTCTTGCTGAAGTAAATGTTGTTTTTGCTCAATCCCATTTAAAATGAGGGCAATTCAATTGATATTCTGTCCCACTGTGAACACTTTGTCTCTTTCCCTTCGAATTGTCATTTTAAAATAAAACATGACTTCAAGGCTCTAAGCCAGTTTGAAAGGCGACCAACCCAAACCACTGGTCACAAATCACTGCTTAAACACAAAGTTTGGGACATGACATGTGCTTGCGGCTGCCAAGCCGGCTAAAGGCGAACTGGAAAGACCTTGGTCTTCTTTCGTCTAGCAAATGTTATGTTCTTAAGTAAAATAATATTTTGCTGGTTAATCAAAGAGGGATTTCAAAAAATGCAGAAAAAGTTCAAGTTAGAATGAAACCTCTGACAGAGTTCAGTATTTCCAACCAAACATGTCTTTTCTTATTGAGTATGACATTTTTGTTTCCTTCAGAAAAGCACACTGACTTGATTTCTGCTTTTGATGGTTCTTCGTGGAAAGTCGACAGCATTGTTGTGTCCCTATATTTCACATTGTTCTCCTATTCAGGCTGGGACATTCTTAACTACATGATAAAAGAAATTAAAAACCCGGGCAGGTAAAAGTACCTATCAGTCATGTCGTGCCTTTTATCACCCACAACTTACATTAAATTCACTTTCCAGTATATTCTGTGAAGCGCTTTCAGATGTCTCAATGAAGTGATAAGGCACAATATCAAATGCAAGGATTCTAATTATTATTATGAGCATCTCCTTCACAATCATGAAAGGGATCAAAGGGTGTGGGGGGTTGGGATGTTGATCAAAAGGTGCAGTGAAAGAGTTTTTTATAAAGGTTTTAAAGGTGTGAAGCTTCAGTTCAAGTTAAAACAAAAGAAACTGTACAGTAAATCTTGAGTGAACTTGGCAATATAGCAAGCAGTCTATTATTTTCTCTAGGGCAGCTTATAGAAGGAAGACTATTTTTCTTTTCTGGGCATATTGGGCATCTGTGCCTTGCTATATTGTTTTTCATTTTTCCTGTTTTATTTTGGGTTGTGCACATATCTTTTGATTCAATTTATGGCCTTTTAGAAGTCGCTGGGAACACGCAGCAGGTCAGGCAGTGGAGTCATGTAATTCAGTAGTTAGAGCATTCGTCTCGCAAGTGAGAGACCTGGGTTCGATTCCCAGTAGGGCAGAACCATAGGCAAGTATCCTTACTCCACACACCTCTGTTTACATAGCAGTAAGTAGGAACCCAGTTGTTAGTCGATTGGCAGATTGCTTTTCTAGAGGTAATAATCCCTTCAAAAAAAAATAAGAATAATTTGGTCATTCAATCCATGATTGAGTGGGACACTGCTGTGCGCAATTGGCTGCTGCGTTTTGCCCACAAAATATACAGTCAGTTAACTTTACAGTATATTCTATGAAGCACTTTGAGACGTCTCAAAAATGTGATAAGGCACAATGCAAGGATTATTATTATTTTGATAATGTATTTTTTTCTTTATTCACTTCTGAGCCAGAAGGCTGTCGGCTCTGACTCCACGTCAGGACTTTGAGTTTACAATCTACATTNAAAAAAAGAGATTCTCCAATCCTCCATATTAAAAAAACATTCACTGCATATCTGTTTTTAGGACAATGCTGTGTGCAAACATAGCATAGTTTTATTTATACATTGTTTTACTTTCTAACACTCACAATCAGTACGCAGCCTGCACAGGAACACTTCAAATTCAAAGTGAATCCACACAAGTACCTTTCAATCACATTTACTTATATACTGTAGTGCATTGGCTGTTGTCGAATGCAATTTACACAGGAGTTCAATAGTGTTATTAAGGAACGTCTTTATATTTAACAGAATTTAAAAAATAACTTTTGCATTGTATCGTGGGTGCCTTTGAGCCACTACTAACTCCATTATATGGTATGGTATGTCGTACTCCGCCACTCAAGTGCTCTGGGCGAAAGGGAGCTATCTACATACCCTGCGTGAGTGAGCAAGTTATTGTTGTTGTTCTATGTTCACTTTAGCAGTGAAATGTTAGGATTGGTTTTCATTAAAATGTTCACACGTCACTGTTGCTGCTTATTCTTCAGGAATCTCCCCCTTGCCATTGTCATTTCCTTGCCTCTGGTGACAATCCTATACGTTCTCACAATTTTGGCTTTCTATGCTGTGCTACAACCAAATATTATCCTCAAAAGTGGGGCAGTGGCGGTGGTAAGTACATTGTAATAACATGGATTTTATGTGTTAATCTGTGGATTTTATGTGTTATGTGTTCATCCGATATGTCTGATTTATGCGTGAGTCTGACATTTCACCCTCAAAATACACTGTCATAACTGCACTCCACAATAATTTCTTTGAAGTACTTTGAAACACCCTCCCAAAATGAAAGGCACTATATATTGAATGCATTATGGTTCCAACAACCATTTGTATTGTTTATTTATGCCCCGAGGCTCTGGAACTGCCTTCCTCACTCCCTTCGCCTTGCTCCCTCCCTTCCCATTTTCAGGTCTCTGCTGAAGACCTTTTTTTTCGACCGCGCTGTTGGTCACCTTCCTCCCCGGTCCTGGAATCTGTTACTGTAAAGCGCTCTGAGATGCTGTCCGGCGTGGAGGGCACTATATAAATCGAAGTTGTTGTTGTTTGATAGATTTGTCCAAAACAGTTTATAATTTTAAGTGTTGAAAAACACTTTGATAAAAGAGGTGCAATTTATACTGGAAAATTGCAAATTTTCCCAATTCTATCCAAATACCCCTTCCAATAAATAAAGCGGATTAAGATGAATTGTATTAATTTCATAAAATCTAATATAAGCTATGTATGAAAAATGTTGAAATCTTTGCTTTTCAGGCATTTGCGGAAGAAAGCCTAGGAATAATGCGATGGATCATCCCAACAGCAGTGGCCATCACATGTTTCGAGAACCTTAATGCAGCCATAAGATTAACCTCAAGGTAGGAATCTGCGGTGTGCAAATTGGCTGCCGCGTTTCACCCACAAAATATACAGTCAATTCACTTTACGGTATATTCTGTGAAGCGCATTGAGATGTCTCAAAGATATAAGGCACTGTATCAAATTCAAGGATTATTATTATAATATAAAATATTAGTGTATTAAAATATTAAGTCAAAACCTTCCTCTTCGACCGTGCCTCCAGTCACCTCCTACCCCCACTCTCTCTGCCCTCTTCAGCACACTTTGTCTTATGGGTATCTCTCTATTACTACTATGACCATTGCTCCAAAACATTTGTCATTTCCTTCAAAGCTTCCATAGACATACATTTTATGGAAGCTTTGAAGGAATAGATAATGATCACATTCTCCAACTCATTTTTTCCCAGGATCTCAAGACTCCATACCTCCTTTTTTCTGTTTCCTTTTCCAATTTCCATGTTTTTGAAGACAAACTTAACAATTTGTCTCAGACTTCTCCTGTTCCTTTGGTACTTCCTTCAAGCTTGGTAGTTAACTGTATCGCGTGCTTTAACCCTTCGCCTAGGTGCTCAGTAAAACAACAACAAATTTATATTTATATGGCGTCTTTCACGTCAGGAAGATGTCCCCACAAATGGTAGTTGACTGAGCAAATGGGGAAGTGTAAGGAAATTATACTTCACCAGGCTATGGGAAATAGATGGTACTTTTAAAATAAGTTTTTGTCCGTTCTTTAACCAGTACTTTTTTTCCTTCTGTCAGGATGTACCTTGTTGGGGGCAGGGAAGGTCAGCTCCCTGCTCTCCTGACCTTGACCCATATAAATCGGCTCACACCAATTCCAGCCCTAATCACAAATGTAAGAATTCAGTGCTGTTATTGTCCAACAATTTATTTTTCTCGTGTTGTCTGACCTGTAATCACAATGGAACACCCCTAACAGTCTGGTAACTACAGAATGACAATCCTTCTAATTCTTTCCGAAATTGAGCAACTAGATTCAGTTAGGTTCTTGATGTAAGTCAGGCAATTTGCCAACAATTCTTCACCGAAAAGATTCTCAGTCTTAAGTATGCCATCAAATGATGAAGACCAAACAATCTTCAACATAATATATAGAATATTTTGCTCACAAAAATATACAGTCAATTCACTTTACAATATATTCTGTGAAGTGCTTTGAGATGTCTAGAAGATACGATAAGGCACCATATCAAATGCAAGGTTTATTATTATTTATTATTATAACATGGGAGGTAAACATTGGGCCAGGGGAGAAAGAGGGAGGCACTATTGACTGCTCTTGAACTTCTGGTTGCCAGTTGAAATGCATGACACTGAGAATCCTTTAGTTGGAAATGGATGATAAACGAAGGGGAGCAAATTAATTTGAAAATAATCTGGCCTAAATTTGCTTTACTTATTCTCTTGGTAGTTATTCTATGTCTAAGTCGGTAGTCCAATAACCATTCCTGTTGCTGATGGTAATCTTCTCATTGGCAGGCTTCGATAGCACTCGTTTACCTATCTGTCGGTGATGTGTTTAAGCTCATTTTCTACTACAGCTTCAGTTACTGGTTCTTTGTGGGAGTGACTGTATGTGCCCAGCTCTACCTACGTTGGCAGCAGCCAAACAAGGTCCGAACTCTCAAGGTAGGTTCTAAATGCACAGTCCTAAAATGTGCTTCACACGTTCATCAACTTCAGTTTGACAAGCTCTCTGATCAGCAAAATCTTTTGAAATTATTATTGTCGTTGAGTGTGTTTTTTGTATAAACATAACTTGTTACCAGCAACCAAAATGGCCTATTGAGTAAGAGCAGCTCCTGTATCAAACACCCAAGTCATACAGACTGGAAAGTCTCAGCTTTGAATATCATTCTATCTGATTTCGCTAATCTCGTACTACTCCCTTCAACAACAAGAACTTTTATATAGTGCCCTTCATGCAGGATAGAGTCCCGGAGCCTTTCAAGCAGTTTAAGATATTATCTTCCATGAAAAATACTATATAAATGCAAGTCGTTACAGTACGTCTGTGAAGGAAAAAGAAAAACTGATTTTAGGCCTAAATATTTTCGAAATGTAATGTTCCCCAACAAAATACAATCACTAGGTCGTAAATCCTGTGAAGTCTTTAGAAGTCCTCCCGACGTGAACTGCGCTATATCAAATGCAAGGATTATCACTATAAGAGCCTAATTCATTTATTTGTACCAATACCTGCATTCTTCAATGACAAGCTTATTATTGATCAAGTTAATTTTCATGCCTATCTTAATCACTTTATAATTGTGTCAGGCTGGCGCAGTGATACCACTCTCGCCTCTGAGTTCAGTTGTGGGTTCAAGCCCCACATCGAGACTTGGAATCACTGACCAAGTAGTCTAACCTGACAGCGTGTGGGGTAGGAGGGGGGTGGTGGTTGCATTGTCGGAGGTGCCGTCCTTCAGATGAGATGTTAAACCAAGGCCCTGTCTGCTTGTTCAGGTGGACTTTGAAGATCCCATGGCACTATTCAAAAAGAGAAGGGAGTTTCTCCCTGTGCCTTGTCCAACAATCCCCCAAATAAAATTGGTCATTCACTCCATGGTTGTTTATGGGACAGTGCTGTGCGCAACTGGCTGCTGCATTTCAATGATGTGATATGGTGCGATAACAAATGCAAGGACTAGTATTATTATTAAGTGATGGAAATGTGTGGTGCAGTCTATGCATGAACTGCAGTGTTAATGGAAAGAAATAACATATCACTCAAGGTTCATCTAAGCAGAATCCTTGAAACTATGGTTGACTAAATCTCCTTGTAGCTGTTTAAACTGTTGATTAAAAAGTTGTTATCCTGTTTTCATAGTTGGAATTTAGCCTCATTTCATACTTTCCCATCAGCTCAGCCTGATTTACCCAATTACCTTCTGTGTCGGCATGCTGTTCCTGATAATCGTACCTACCTACAGCTTCACTTCTGAAGCCATGGTTGGGATTTCAGTCATGTTATCTGGAATCCCAGTCTATTTAATTGGGTCTGCTTTCATACAAGTAGAATGGTACAGCCCTTTCATCATGTTACTAGGTACGTATGTGCTGTTTCTTGTGCACCTGTTATTGCGAAGCATTTGCAGATGGTGATAGGAAAGGAGAGGTGACTGTGGAGAACTGTAAATGACTCCACGTTTGCCTAAAAAATAGTCACTACACTTTATAGTAACTGCTGTTGAACACTTTGAGATGTCCTCCTGACACAAAAGGCGCTACATCAAAAGGAATGATTAAGGGTTATTTTAAAATCTTTTCACGTACCCCAAAAGATCTGTCCATAGGTGGGGTAGATCAGGGGGGAGGCACACAAATAGGCTAGTGCTCTCCCCAAGCGTTGGTGGGGTTAAAGGCTGTTGAAGAGGTCGGGTGGGAGTGACACTTTTGAGAAATTTAAAGGTGGGAACGAGGGCCTTGGGCAATAGGATCTAATTAATATAATTCCTGTAATGACTGAGCTGAATTGGAAACAATAGAATCTCCTTCAAATCCTATGAATTTGAATGATATATTGTTTCCAAAGGAATGGATGTATTAACTGACTCAAGAGGAAGGAGTGGGTTTACGAATTTTCTCAGTTTAAAAACCAAGAAAACCAGAGTGACGGGTGTCTATTTTCCTCCACAGCTAAAGTCACTAAATTCACACAGTTACTCTTTTATTGTGTTCATGCTGACTTTGAGGACAACTGAGGAGCTGTCTGGTAAACCTGAATCCAGAAAATCAGTGACGAGGTATTTTGAAGACACCTACACTATGCCAGTGTAATGACATCAGGCTTAAGGACTTGATTAGTTTGTGCCAAGTTTGTGAATTACTGCAATGCTCCGATTTTCTGTTAGGACTAGATATATTTGGTGTCAGCCTGGCTCGGTTGCCGCCGAGTCAGAAGATTGTGGGCGAGTTCAAACCACACTCTGAGCTCACATTCGCTTAATGGGGGGTTGGATGGGGGGTGCTGCATTTGTGGAGGTGCCATCTTTCCAATTCCAATGAGGTTTCAAACCAGTGACGTCTACTTGTTCAGGTGGACATTAAAAATCCCAACGGAGTATCTCCCGGTGTCTTGGCCAACAATCCCCCAAATAAAATTGGTCACTCACTTCACAGCTGTTGGTGGAACTATGTGTAGATTGGCTGCAGTAAATGCTGTGAAGTGATTTATGAAATCCTCTTGACTTCCTTGATGCTATATCGAATGAAAGGATTATGATTGTTGGGATTATTATTTGACAAGTGGTTTTGTGTGCAGTATTTGTTAAGAATGTTTTTTGAATCAGAAATCCAAGACTTACAAATAGGGATTCCTTCCAGTCACCTGTAAGTATGTGAACCAACCCCTGGGTATTCCATTCTGTATGGGACCAATCTTCAGAGCAGAGATCTTTGCATCAACAGGATTCCTTACAACAACAACTTGCATTTATATAGCGCCCTTTACGAGGGGTAGCATGTCATTCCAAAAAACAATCTATTTTGAGATTTACAAAACCCTTTTTCCTTACACCTTATACTGTTGAGTGATATTACTCAGAACACTGTGTTGAATATATATATCTAAACAAAAAGATCAAATAGTTGCTCTAGATACTGTATTGGGTCTTTCCACAGTCCTGGTGTGCACTCTTTCAACTGCATACAGCAGCAACCAAGCATTGTATGCATGGAGCGGGTTACAAAACTCACAGCTCCCCATAATGGCCTTACTAGCCAAGCCTTGACACATGGTCAACCAAGATCATTGCCCCCCTGGATCACTTCAAAAAAATTATAATTTGGTCAGTCATTGAATGACTATTTGTGGGACACTGCTATGTGGAATTGGCTGCTATGTTTCACCCACAAAATGCAGTCATTACATTTTACAGTATATTCTGTGAAGTGTTTTGAGATGTCTCGAAGACGTGATAAGGCGCTATATCAAATGCAAGGATTATTATTATTAGATGTTGATGATTTTCCCAGCCTCATAGTTTTAGTGAGGTACACGTTAGAATTACTTTGTTTCTTCAGTACATCATTTGTGAAGAGTGGGCCTTTAGTTCTACTTGTATTTAAGTTCCCAAACAATATTTGTTCTCCATACCAAAAGTGCTGTTGCATTAAACAAGTTGGAATGTTGTACTGAGCTCTGGTGTTCTGTTCTGATCTGAAAGGATAATGTTAAAAAAACAGTGGTTGGATTGACTGATAAATTGGATGCCGTGTTTCACCTACAAAATTTTTTGCTGGATCTGTCCTGTAAGCAGTACTGTGTATCACGTTAACAGGAGAAGCCTATTCAGCATTAACTCTGGAAGTTCTCGTCATTTTTAATGGTCATTCATTTATAAAAAATACTGTGCACGATATTGTTCTGGTTTCAGTCACAGTGAATTGGGCAGTAACAGAAAAAGCAGTTAATTGTTCATTCCTTGAGAAGTTGAGGTAAACATGACATTAAAAGTATCATCTTCAGATGTTATACGAGAAGCAAACAAGCTGTTATTGGAACACATTTTAAACCCCCTTATAACTCACTGATAAATAAAGTGAAGATGCCAGAATTATCCAAACTAGTGCGAGGATCAAAGCTGGATCCTCCCGAAGTGCGACCCTTGTCAAACCTTTTCTGTCTGGAGGTGACGACCTGACACAGCCTATTTCATATCATTAACAAGAAGATCTTCTCTCCCAATCATCCCCTTCCTATTCCTTACACAAGGTGTGAGATCCTCATTTCTGAAACGCACGGCGGCAGAATGTGTCATTTTTACCGCAAAAGATCGTTAATATTCTTAATGAAGTGAGAATCTCACAAAACATTTCATAAACAGAATCCGGTCAATTCATCTGAGCGGCAACATCCAACTCGCAGTCATCTTCTCCCTCCTCGTCCTTTTCACTGTCCCAATAATCTTCATTGTCAAACTCATCTTCGTCGGGGTAATCATTCCGCCAATTGCTCTCCTCATTCTCATCATCTTCATCATCATAGGCTTCATCTTGAACCATCTCCTCACCCACCTGCAACACAAAGAACGTCAATATTGGGATCCGAGGCTCTGTGATGTGCAGTGTGAATGAACATGCACCGCTTTCTGGAGCAGGAACACAATTACCAGCCCTCAGCACCAAGACCGTAGCCCATCAGCCTCGTTACAACCTGGTGTCCTCAGCAAACCTGATAAAATTAGTTTTTAAATTTTCATTGACTGATTTCCACTACGTCCACAGCTTGTAAACCTTGATTAACCACAAACTAAGACGACATAAAATTAATTTTGCCCACAAAATACGCAGTCAATTCACTTGACAGTATATTCTGAGAAGCGAGTTGAGCTATCCCGAGGACCTGATAAAGCGCTATATCAATTGCAAGGATTATTATTTTATAATGGAGTTTTAACGGTTGTTGAATTTCCAAAGTTTGTGCTCACTTACCAGCTCATTCTCCTCGTAATAAGGCACCAGTGAGATGATACTCTGCATGCATTCTCCAATGACAAAACTGTCAGTGTAATATATGTCGTAAACGTACTCCTCTGCGCTCTCACGGTGGTCTGCCCCTTCACCAGAATCTGACACTGTAAGCTTTTCCCGAATCATCTTCACCGAGTTACATAAAATCACATCAATATCGTCCAGTCCTGGCTCAGGATCCTAGAATGCAACAAATTATTATAAAGGTGAAATCCTGGCAATATCGTAGGTGCCAGCTGAGAGCAGGAGGGAGAACAGGGCATCAGACTAACAAAGCACCTGATGGACAAGAGCAATGTCAGGACAGACGCACAAAGCATTTGTGAGAAAAGGAGCTTCCTACCGATTCCCAGTACAAGGACACACAATGATACACACCCAGGCTGTTAATCTAAACACAAGTGGATCACCTATACTAAACTGGCTTAAGTTTAAGAGGAAAGCTTTACGATAGTTATTTTATTTATATTATCTATAATATTTTGTTTCGCCCACAAAATACAGTCAATCCACTTTACAATATAATCTATGAAGCGCTTTGAGACATACCAACAATGTGATAAGGTGCTTTACTAAATGCAAGGATTATTATTATTATATCCTGCTTGAACTGAACACAGGAGCTATTTATTAATGTGACCTTATAGTATCAGATTGTCGACCTCCAAAAAGATTGCTAATCACTTACACCGGTTCCCGTGTCCCTTCACACTGTCTGAACTTCCAAAGGTAGAGAATTTGGGTGTAAAATGGATCTGTTACAATCATAACCATCAGAGCCACAACCATTATATTTTTCTGCGTGAAATGAACCAAAACAGATCGATTGTTTTCACAACTGTTCAAGTTAGTTCTGCAGCTTTACCTTGGAGCTGGTGTTTTCTGGATCTCCTGCTGCTTTTTCAAGCTGCTCATCATCCTTGATCACGTCAAATACCTGGATATCTTCCACACGCTCATTGCCACCCTTACTGTCTCCAGCAACTGCATCTCCTTCCTTTAAAGAGTACAAAATATTTACCAATTCCAAATAAGACAGAAAATTCATCAACTTACACAGTATACACATAACAGGCTTGATGTGAAAAACAGGCTTTCTGTTATAGCCGGATCAGAAAGATATGGACAATCCTGTTCTTCTCCCTCCCTCGGTCCTTCTCTATCTACTAATAGTCGGTTCCAGCAATAGGAAATTAGACTGATATTAGAAGAGGTGTCAAGCGATTTTGTTTTTGGTCAGCCGAGTGTCTGACACCCGTGGAAACCTATCACCTTGCTTAATAGTATCCAAACCAAACTGAGAATTCCATGCATCCCAAGTTTCGCTCACAATATATACAGTTAATTCACTTTACAATATATTCTGTGAAGCACTTTGAGACGTCTCAAAGACGTGATCAGGCGCTGTATCAAATGCAAAGATTATTATTATTATCTCTCTCCATAAGTGCCACTCTGATGTTAACATTACAAACAGGCTTTCCCTCTATAAATCTAACTTGAAAGTTATGTGCACCATTGGGCTTTAGTGGAGACAGTCACGTTACCTTGCACTTGTCTGTTGGTTCTTTCTCCGATTCAGTCGGGGTTGTGGAAGATTCTGTTGCTGGATGGTGAGTGTCCTTCGTGTCTCCTGATTGAGGTTCGAACGTCTCTCCTTCTGTGGAAATGTTTTTTCGGTGTCTCGCTATGACTTTGTAGCGACTGTCCTGGCTGGCTGCCCGGTGAGATGATCGCACATCTGTCTGAATACGCTGTCCACTGGTCGCAGAAGGTTTGAGGGACTGTAAGGCCCTGTCTTTAGAGAGAGCCTCTCTCACGTGCTTCTGAACAGGATCATCCTACATACACAACAAATTTGCACTTATACCAGCCCTTGTGTAATATTTGAATGTCTTATACTTTAATTCATCCCATAACTCACATTTCAGAACTCGTTTAATGTGTCTACCCTGGGTCTCACAGGGACAGCAGTAGGTCATTTAGCCCCTCAAGCCTGTTCCGCTATTCCGTTCGCTGTTATCTTCCCACGTCTTATGTCTCATCATCCCACCCACTCTGTATGCAACCAGTAAAACCAGCAAAGTAGTTCTGAGACATTTTGATGATGTGACAAGGCATATCACTATATCAAATGCAAGAATTATTATCCAAGCTCACTTGTGAAGATCAGCCAGTTGGGCATGACCTGAGGACAGACTTTGCTTGAGCTACATAATAATCTCTACACTTGATATGGCACCTTTCACTTCAGGAAGCTATCTCAAGGCCCTTCACAGGTTCACGTGTAATGACCATGTATTTTGTGGACAAACGTGGCAGCCAATTTGTGCACAGCAATGTGCCACAAATACCCTCGAAGTCAATGACCAATTTAATATTGGGGGATTGTTGGTCAGGACACCGAGAGAAACTCCCTTCTCTTTTTCGAACAGAGCCACGGGATCGTGAATGTCCGCCTGAACAGGCAGACGTGACCTCGGTTTAACATCTCATCCGAAGAGCAGAACCTTCAACAACGCGAGACACCCCCAGCGCTGCATTGGGGGGTTTGTCAGCTTAAGACTACGTGGGTTCCGAGTCCCACTGTGGAGCTGAGCCCACAGCCCAGGTCTGCAAATATATCCTGAAACAAACAGAGAACCGCGGGCGTTAGCCCCGGGAAACAATAGCCATCTCAGCGAGAGTACGGTTTGAGGCGCGGGGGCTGCCGGCCGTCAGCTGCGATGATGGGAGTGTACCGGTATTATTACTCCCATACACCGCGGTACACTCCCATCATACTCCTATGGGAGTATTATTACCTTATTACCACCCAGAGAGGTGACCGCATGGCCCCGATTAATGACTTCCCCGATGAAATATCGTGCGTCCCTGGGGCCAAATTTCCACTCGTCTTGAATTCGGCCACAAACGGAGAGCGCAAAGAATACAATTCTAAACCAAATGATAATAATAATAATAATAATAATAATAATGATAATAATAATTCTTGCGGTGGATCACAGCGCCTTGTCACCGCGGGCGCGACGTCTCCCGAGCGCTTCGCAGGGCCGACCGTCAAGCGGAGTGACTGTGCGTTACGCGGGCGGCTCCGCGCGGGCAGCGCCTCTCCCGAGGGGGCGGCGGACGGAGACGCGATGCCTTTCGCCTCACGGGCTGCGGCGGTCACTCCACCTCACGGCGAGTCCTGGGAAGCGCTTTGAGACGTCTGGAGGCACCGCGTCACACACCGCGATAATTACTGTGACCACAGTCACTCCTGTAACTGGGGGGAGGGGGGCAGGAGGGAGGGGGGGAGCAGGGCCGGGGTTGGGGGGCCCGGGGGGGAGGGGCCGGGCCGGGGGGGGGAGAGAGCCCGGGCGGGGAGGCCCGGGCCCGGGGGGGGGGCAGGGCCCGGGGGGGGGGGGAGGCAGGGCCCGGGGGGGGGAGAGAGCCCGGGGGGGAGGCCCGGGCCCGGGGGCTGGTGACCAGGCGCTGCCGCTGTCTCTCCCTCTCCCCCCGGGGCCTTACCTGGGAGCTGACGGTGGCCGCCAGTTTGAAGAGCGCCCGCTGGACCTGCTCCCGGGCCCCGGGGCTGTGGGGGCCGTCCCCGGCCTCGCCCCCCCCGCCCCCCCGGGCCGCAGCCGCTTACAGGCCAAGAGCAGCGCCTCGGCCGGTTCCGCACCGCGCTTCCGCTTCACCCGCAACACCGTGGCCGCCATGGCCGCCACACACCGCCCCCGCGCCCCGCGCCCCGCCCCGGCCTCAGGCCCGCGATCCCCGGCCTCAGGCTGTCCCCCCGCCCCGGCCTCTCCCCCTCTCCGCGGCCTCAGCGAAACTCCCTGACGTTTGTAGCCCAAAGTGCCCCAAACCCGAGCCCAAAAGTAGCCCAATGTCAACCGGTCGCCTCCTGGTGGTGGGGGGAGGGGAGGGGGTGAGGGGGGGGGGGGGGGGGTGAGGGGGGGAGGGGGTCAGACACAGAGAGAGAGAGAGAGAAACTGTCAGAAAAAAGAGCTTCAAAAAGAGAGAGAGAGAGAGAAAAATCAGGTTTTTACAGGTTTCAGTTTATTTTATTTAAAAAAAATGTAAGGTCCAGATTTGTGTTGGGGTCGGGATGGGGATCGCCGGGCGGTGGGGTATTGGTTTAAAAGTCGCCTTATCACGTCTTCGAGACGCCCCGAAGCGCTTCACAGGATACACCGTAAATGAATGAAGGAATGGGCTGTATTTCCGAGGGCGAAGCGCGGCGGCCAACTAACTGCGCGCGGTTTAACTCTGCGGCTGCACTCCCGTCGGGGCGGAAGCCGTACTCTTTTGCCTCCCGTCAACCTCTTCTTTCCCGCGGCTCCGAACTCCCCCACCTTCCCCGGGGGCTCTCCCTCAGGCTCACCAAACCCGTGCGGGGTCCAGGCGTCGGGTTCGAACCCCAGCTTTCCTGGCTCCCCCCCCGCCCCCCGCCCACCCACACATCGGTTCGCTGACCAGGACCGCTTTTTTTCCCCACTCTCCGCCACGTTGCCCATCTGCGTCCGTGCCTCACGCCCACAGCAGCCGAAACCCTCGTCCGCGCCACTGTCGCTTCCCGGCCGGACGTTTGGAAGCTGCCGGTTGACCTCCCCAGTTCCACCGTATGTAAAATACGATTAATTCAGAACTCCGCGCCCACATACTAACCCGTACAAAGCTCCAGACCCCCATCACACCGGTCCCTGCCCGGCTGCACTGGCTCCCAATTTCTGAACTTAAAGATCCTCACTCGTTTTCAAATCCCTCCGTGCCCTCGCACCCCCCTACGTTTCCAACTCGCGTACCCCCTCCCCCCTCCCGCTCCGCCACCCGCTGTCTCCACCGGGTCGGCTCCGGCCTCCTGTTCATCCCTCGCGCCCTCCGTTGCAACATCGGCGGCTGTGCTTTCGGTCACTGTGCCCCGAAACCCTGGAACTCTCCCCTAATCCTTCCGCCCTGCCCATTCCCTCCCCACTTTCAAATCCCGCCTAACGAACTTCCTTTTTGATCCTGCTCCCGGTCACCTCTCCCCCCCCCCCAGCTCGCAGTCAGACTCCGCCACTGTTAAGCGCTCCGGGACGCTAACCCACATGAAGGGCGCTATATAAATGCAAGTTGTTGTTGTTGTTAGCGGGGTGGATGGGGAAACAACAACAACAAAATTATATTTATAGAGCACCTTTCACGTCGGGAGGTCGTCCCAAAGCGCTGATAACGCTACTCGCACACACAAAAAAAACAAAAGGAGGTGAATAGACAAGAATATGTCAATCAACGGTATGAATCCTAAAGGATTAATATCAACATGTGTGAATACTGGACTTGTGGACTTTGCCAAAGTAGGTGTTTCACTGCACCACCTACATATGAAGTTAAAACTAAAGATCACATTTTGATAAAATACAAAACAAAGGGGGGAGGGATGATGAACATTTTCAGGGCAGCCACACCTCACCTAATAAATCGGTTTAAAGAGGCATTGATAACAGAATTGATGCCTAACTGAGGTTAAGACAAGCCAAGAGGGCGGTGACACTGAGGAAAAACATCCTAGGTCTCTCATCAAATAATCTAAGTTTGCCCACAAAACACAGTCACTATGCTTTACAGTATATCTAGGAGTCCTGTAGCTCAGTGGTTAGAGCACTCACCTCGCAAGCGAGAGACCTGGGTTCGATTCCCGGCAGGGCAAAACCTTGGGCAAGCTTCCTTACTCCACACACCTAATAATAATCCCTCAAGAAAAAAACACCCAATAATAAATTCACTTCAATCCACAACTGTTTATGGGACACTGTGTAATTGGCTGCTATGTTTCGCTCACAAATGTACAATCAATTCACTTTACAGTCTTATTCTGTGAAGCGCTTTGAGACGTCCAGAAGACGTGAAAAGCGCTATATCAAATGCAAGGATTATTACTATTATATCCTGTGAAGTGCTTTAGGGCATCCTCCTGATGTGAAAGGCAAAATACCAAATGTAAGGACTATTACAAAGAGGTTTCAGGAATGCTTTTAGAACCTTCCTACAGCTTACTGTGGGGGAGGAAGAGAGAAAGTAAGCGGTTAGATATTATAGTTTGTTTCTTTTAATAAGTAAGAAATTGTAGAAGCATTTAAAGAGTATGTACAGTCACAGCTTTATACACCATTTACACCTTTAGTTACATAATGTAGTTTTGTTTTGTAAGTTCTGTGGCTCAGTAGTACTCAGATGTACTGACGTGGAGCTACATCTAGGTTTGTACAGTCTGGAAAAGGACACCAGTAACAGTGCATCACAGACACTTCTGCTGCTTGTGGATCAGAGTTTGCAAAGAGAGAGAGAAAGGCTTCCCTTTAGCATGAAGTTTAGATCTAAGAAGTGCAATCGATCTTACTCCGTGGACTACGTACCATTGCATTGAACGAGACACGTACAGTATAAATGAACACAAAAGGATTCTGTAGGTGAGTGCAAGTGTTGAGAGTAACACAGGCTGTATGGGCTGAGGACCCGCAAATTGTTCTGTAACAGACTCTAAACAGAATCAAAATGATCATTGAATATAGAAATTAGCTTAAAAACATAGTTAATGCAGTAACTCCCCTGAAATAGGCCTGCTGCTCACTCAGCCATGCCAGGGCTTCAATGTAATAGAAATCTTGTTCTATAAGCTTCTATATAAATGGTGGGCAAGTTGAATCAAAACAGATGGTCAGTGAATAAACTACAGACACACTTTCTGCCACTACAGTTCAATGACTTAGAGCTGCTACAATCAGAGGAACAAAGAGTAATGAACAAGCGTGGAAAAACACTTCTCATCCTCCCTTCGGTCTCCTCGAGTCCAGGAATTCCCTTTTAGACTTGTGTAATTAATGAAATGAATAGATTTGTTTGCTATCCCCCTTCCTGTACAAAGCAGAGTTAAAAGCAGAGAATATTCTAAAACACAGCTGCCTCCGACTTGAGTCCAAGGTCAATCAGGGACACGATTATTTCGACAAAAATAAAACAGTGATCATTGTCCTGACTGTACTGAGCACACTTCTACTCAGTTCTGTTTTTCTATTGGCAAACCAAATTCGACTCTCTTCCCCTTCCTCATCCAAGAGAAGAAAAAAAATTCCAATGGAAAAATATTGTCTGTGCCAGCAGATGTTTAGTAGTACTGTATTTTTTTTTACCTTATTTTAGTTTAAGTGAGTTTGGTAGAAGTCAGTATGGAACAGGCAAAGAGCAGTAAAACATGGGGGAATGTCAGGGGGAGAGAAGATGAGTGGAGGGGGAAGAAGTGTGATGGTTGCGGGGGGGGGAAGAGCAGTGAGGGGGAGGGCGAAAAAGAAGGAACAAGCTTCTTACATCTGATTCTCTACGTTTCTCTTCCCACGCCATTTGACAGTATAAATAGGCCTGTTATTTTAAACACCATGCAAATCTGAGTTCTTTTTAACCCTCACAGTGCAAGTAATTGTGAACCTGCACTTCCTCCACTCAACCCCACTTGTGCACAGATCTTGACAGCTTCCCCAAAGGGAAGGAGCCAAAAACCCCAGCGTGTTTAAACAGAATGGACACACAGTGTGTGTAAATCTCCAATATTAGGACTATAGAAACTTAACTGCTTAAGTTGATCAGTGCTCCAATGGGGCTGCGTGACCATAGAGTGTTAAAATTGGACACGATGAATGGCCTCAGTCACTACCCCTGTTCAGTCTAATACCGACATTAATGAATGAAATTTAGTGCCATTGTCAGTCACACAGAATGACACCACAGCACAGAAACGGAAGTTCACCAGCCTTGTGGTTAAAGGTGTTAACGCTATTAAAGAATGTAAAAACTCAAATGCGTGACTGCTGTAGTCACTGGTTTTAGTTCGCTGAGAAATTTTTGAGGGTCTTTCTCTAAAACCAGGACTCCCAGCAACAAGCATGAGATACAGATATGAAACATAAATCCTCAGAATCACTGGCTGACACTGCGTTCCTTCCAGGTATGAGGATCTAGTGCAGTGAAAGCCATCACAACCTTTAATCAGAAACTGAAGTTATTGAGACTTTGCACTGCATGAAACACCAAACTCAATCCTAGTAAATAACTAGTAAAGTGGTTAATTCACTGGTTAATTCACAAGAAGGCACTCAGGTAGAAATTCCACCTGGGTTTAGATTTACTCTATTTTCTTAACACTTCAAATTCTTAAATGCAGTTTTAAGTGTGAAGCCAGTTTGCTGCTAAACTTTTAATAATTACAGAAAAACTTAAGTTAAGACTGAATGCAACAATTTGCCAATTACTAGTTGCTCTTAAAATCCTAAGAAAATAAGAGTAAATCCAGAACCAGATGAAACATCTTCCCCTCCAATTCTACATTCAATTAAACCTTAGCTTGTCAAGCAGCCACTAAGCATTCTCAGATTTCCAGCTGAGAGAATGGAAACTTGTTCAAGTTGGCAGCAGTACTATAGACAATGGAGTCGGGACACACTGAATACAGTTAACAGACAATTAAACACCACTGTCGAGTTTCGTTACCTCTCATGGTGGTTGAGTGAGCTGTATCTCAAACAGCTTAGGGAAGGTGTTAGCAGCAAATCATTATCAGTGACTGTGCAAACTGCTGAATAAGTAATATTAGTAAACAAAGACCTCAGTTACTAACTCCAGCACAGCCTTACCCTGGGGGCATGTGGGCTGATCACTTCAAGTTTGTGCTTGCTCTTTATATGAAGAAACATTTTCCTCAGTACACAGCAAATTCATAGAAGCACCATTGCAAATGCAGAGCGACTGCCATTAACACTGCAAAACAAAGCTAGTGATAGTTGATGGTATAAAAACTGCACTTATAAACGTTTTTGCTATTCAATTGGCCATCCTCAATCATTGCATTGTAGGTCAGTACGTGAATAGGTGAACCTGGTTTCCTTCGGCTCTTGAAAGCGGAGCTCAGACGATTCAAAAGTTTTAAAGAATTTTCTTCCCAGTGCACCTCCAAACAGGAGCAAAACTTGTCAAACATCTCCCACTGAGCAGCAATTCCTCACCGTAAGTGGAATAAAGTCAATTCCCACAGGTGAAGAACTAATGGAACATTCCAGATTACCAGCCAGCGCACTTTCAGAAGGTGCTTTCAAGCAGGCAGTGGCAGCCACAGCCCGTGGGGCACACTTCCTGTGTCCTGAACCACTCCATCATGTGGCTGGTGTGACCGCCGTGCCCGCAGGTCAGGCAGAAGTTGCGGATCCCCGCACAGCCACGTGGCAGATGGCACACTGGAAGGTGAAGCCTTTGCAGATGGCACATTGTGTCCCGCGGACCTCACTGCGGCAATGGCAGCAGTACACCCCGAACTCTGTGGGAGAGGCACAAAGGGAAACTAAAGTGCGATCAAAATAATATCTTCTGCCCCCAAAACTCATTAGAGTCTCAATACTTCTGCTGAGATCATTCCTCAGAAGTGTGTTTAACCCCCAAACAGTATGAAATCAATTACTGCAAGTTTCACGTCCGCAAATAATGTAATTTGCACACCAATAACTTTCAGAATCAGTAATACGCCCGTCCCCACTAGCGCCTACTAATATTATTGCTAAAGTCACCCCCGGATCCATGCAACAACAGAAGCCCCTGAGCAGACGACTTACTGATGACAAACTCAATCGTCTAAGGGAAACAGAGTGCCCAATGTGACGGAGATTGGGATCACAAGACCAGATCTCTGGCTTTCACAAAACAACTTTCCAGACAAACGCACTATGATTCAGAGATCTGACCTACCATCAAAATAATCGATTCACTCGAGCAATGTCAGTAAAACACCGGTGACATTGGCACAGTAATATCTTTGGCCGTAGCGCTGTTGCTGGGAAGAGTACCAATGCCACTATTGCATTAATGGATACAAACCCAGAACAAAGCAAAGTTACGGTTATAAAGTCTGCATTTACCAATTCCTTTGTGAGGGTCTGGAGGACAGGAAACAAACTTTAACACCTCTGCTCGCTTCTCTCTCAGACCCCAACGATAGAGAATCTCGCCATAACATTTCTTGAAGTCATCGTATTGCAGCATGTTAGCTGGGTCAAGCAGCCTGGAGACAGGGAGAGAATGGGAGACAAGCAGGTCAACGTCAAAACCTACAGAAGCAACAGCATCAGGGTGAGAAAGGTGCATTAAATACTTCCATACAATGAGCGTGCGCGTGTATATGCTTATTTAGATGTGTTTTTCACATCAGGACGTCTCAAAGCACTTCACGGGATACATGAAGTGGAGTGACTGTATCTTGTTGGCAAACTCGGCCAAATTGGGCACAGTAATGGCCCACAAACAATCATGAAGTGAAACACCAATTTATTTTTGGGGGGGATTGTTAGCCAGGACACCGAGAGAAACTCCCTTCTCTTTTCGAACAGTGCCATGGGATCTTTAACATCCACCTGAACAGGCAGTCGGGACCTCAGTTTAATGTCTGAAAGAGCTTCACGACTGCAGACCGAGGCATTGGGCACCTGAGCTTGGGGGGTGGGAGACGAAGAGGGTGGGGAGGCACGGTAACACACATCACACAAGATCTGCTCACTTTTTGTTCTTTTCATGCTGCTCCTTTTCCCGTTCTCGTGGGTCTGCGTAGCCCAGGTTTCCATAGCGATAGTCGTCTGGCGAGGACTCGCACCACGAGCCGACGTGTTCAGAGTCTCGACTCCCTGAAGAACACAAGAGTAAGATGGATCCATCAGTGGACTGTAGACAGCAGCTGAAATCATGCCCTCTCATTCCCAAGTGGTTTTGAATCCCTTCATTGCATCACAAAGTGTGACTCTCTATATAGAAGATTACAGTGGCTGTATATCACCAAAAATAACATGCTCAAATCCAACAATAATGATTAAGCCAAATCTTTAATTGGTGGTTCGCTTTTCCGGGGCTAATATTTCCTTAAAAAAAGTAAAAAAGGAACTGGTCACTCAATCCACGACCCTCAGCTCATATCCCAAACTCTGTCTGTCCAGCGCCTTGGGACATCCCCCCCAACGTGAAAGTCATTATATAAATTTAATTTTGTTGTTGTTGTTTGTGGGACAATGTTGTGTGCAATTGGCTGCCGCGTTTCGTCCACAAAATATACAGTCAATGCACTTCACAGTATATTCTGTGAAGCATTTTGAAACATCTCGAAGACATGATAAGGATATGAAGGGCAAGGATTTTTTTTTAAAAAACATCTTTGATTGAGAGCACGGCTGCATGTTCTTCAGATGGACCTTCCCTTGGCGCTGGATAAGGGAGTTCCCCAAAGTGTCTCAGATAATAATCTTCCAGATAAATTGGCCATTCACCTCATGGCTGTTCTACACTCACACATGTAACTCAATCCAAAGTTAAGTTCCTTTAATCCTCACAGGTTCAGACAGATTGAAGAAACACCAATGCCTCGGTCAGTATTGTTGAAAATGAGTCTTTCTACCTACAGTCTTCCTCCATCCCAACCCCCATCTCACCCCCATGAGAATTCAAACCTATGTTGCATCCAGTTGAACTAATCATCGTTTCGGAGGTACTTGAATAGGATCCTGAAGACGCATAGCCAGACTGTTAGGGAAGAGAGAACAGTGATTAGAATATTCCTCAAAAAGGCACCTGTCTAAACATCTGCTATAGACACAGTTAGTTTGGTAATAGTCAGTGGGTCACTGGATCAGGCTGAAAAGACCACAGGCAACATTTGGGCAACATAAAACTATAGAATTATACAGCACAGAAGGAGGCCATCGTGTCTGTACCGGCTCTTTGAAAAGAGCTATCCAAATCAATCCCACTTCCCTGCGCTCTTCCCATAGCCCTGCAAACTTGTCTCCCCAAATAATTATCTATTTCTCTCTTAAAAGTTGTTATCGAATCGTCTTCCACCACCCTTTCAGGCAATACATTCCAGATCCGAACAACTCGCTGTGTGAAAAAAATTTCTCCTCCCCTCTGTTTCTTTTAACAATTATTTTAAATCTTTGTCCTCGGGTTACCCGCTAATGGAAATAGTTTCTCCTTGTTCACCCTATTGAATCCCCTCATAATTTTGAAAACTTCTATTAAGTCTCCTCTTGACCTTCTCTGCTCCAAGGAGAATAATCCTCGCTTCTCTAGTTTCTCCTGATAAGTGAAGTCCCTCATTCCTGGTACCATCCTGGTAAATCTCCTTTGCACCCTCTCCAATGCCTTGACATCCTTCCTAAAGTGTGGGGCCCAGAACTGAACACAGTCTCTAACTGAGGCCTAACCAGTGTTTTATAAAGGTTCATCATAACTTCCTGACTTTTGTATTCTATGCGCCTGTTTATAAAGCCTAGTACCCCATATGCTTTTTTAGCTTTATCTACCTGTTCTGCCACTTTCATAGATTTACTTATATGAACCTCCAGGTCTCTCTGTTCCTTCACTCCCTTTAAGATTCTACCATCAGCTTATATTGCCTCTCCATTCTTCCTCTCAAAATGCATCACTTCGCATTTCTCTACATTAAACTTCACCTGCCACGTGTCTGCCCATTTTACCAGTCTGTCTATGTCCTCTTACAGTCTGCTACTATCCTCCTCACTCTTTACTACTTTTCATGAGCTGATCGATGTCCAATTCAACTTTCTCCCATGTAGCATATTGTGAGATTTGAAATGCTCCCAAGCAAAAATGGTTGGATACAACAATTCCAGGTTAGTGAGTTAATAAATTACACCTTTTTTAAAAAACAAAAGGGGAAAATCTTTTCAATTACATGAATTACCACATTTTTAGTCAGTATGGGAAGTTTGCAGTGAAAAAAAATAGCTCTGCAGCTTTCACTTCTATCAAATCAAAACATTCTGATCACAATGTCAACGAGAAATCTGACACAAGAAATGTTACATTCCCATTTGTTTCTGGCCTTGAAACCCTCTGTTTAAAGACCAACACACAATCAGGAATCAGATTGATCTGGCAACATCTGCCACATAAAATGCACTGTCCTGTTTTTGCAACGACTAAAATTTTCAGGGAAATTGCTCGATTGCTCTATGCTTATAGCATTCTTCGGGAGTCTGGGATTCATTCTCCCTTCTGGCTCTGGCTTGCAGGTCCCCAGTTACTTAACTCCATCACGCATGTATCTGAGGGCATGGCCGTGAACTGGAGTTATCGGATAGCCTTGATATAGAAGTAATTATCAATACTGGGGATTAGAAGGTTGACGATAACTATGCACTTGAACAGCAGGGACACGACTCAACTAGGGCAGATGTCATCACAGGCAGTACATACAGTAAATATATACTTACATAGTGCAAGAAGGAAGTGGAGGAAGACGTGCGGGGGTACAGCATCTGACCTGAATTGCTATAGAAGTCCTGAGGCCTAGACTGTGCCTCAAACACACTGCACAGCATGGCTAGTGTCTGAACATCATGCATCGCACTATAGTGGGTCAGGCTGTGGAGCAACACAGAACCAGTTATAGATGCAGCCGAGCCCTTCCTGTTGCAACCATATTAAAAAGAATCATGTATTGCAGTAAGTTTGTAAGTCAAATAATGGACTGCTGGAGTTTTTTAAAGACACTCTGAGTTTGACAAACAAGGTTTACCTCTCTTCCCAAGCACTTAAGACTTCTTTTAACTTCTGCTAGTATATGGGTCCTGGAATCTCACGACTATTCAGTTTGAGGGTATTTGTAGCTTAGCTGAGTTCTCAACTGTATAACCATATACATGCCCAACCAGCAGTGGTCATTGCATAATGATCATGCGACAATGTATTTCATCTCCGCTGATGTGCAAAACCTAGTTTATTTTAAAGGTGTGGATGGTGGCAGGGAAGAGAAAGATAGGATTTTTTTTTGAAAAAGTGGATGAACCAGGGAATCTAAGTGCTTGTTTGGAGTCTGCGGAATTAAGGGATAAACAGCTCATTAAAATAGTAAATATAATTTTCCGTCATTGTCTACGTTGGGTTAACATAAAATCTGTGTTCGCGGACACCTCAAAAAAACTTGATAAATTCTTCAGGCATTTAACAGGTATTGAGGCTCATCTGCTGCAATATAATAATAATCTCTGCATTTGATATCACGCTCAAAGTGCTTCACAGCAATTTATTATGAAGATTAATAAACTATTTTTTCTGACTTAGAGAACTTATTCAACAAGAGTTGGTCCCAATGTGGGTGACTTTCTTCCCGACAGAATCTCGGAGCTGATATAATTGGTCTGGATGGGCTTTGGCTCATTCAAATCAGAAACAACTGTTCCTTTCCTATCCAGCTTGTCACTCCCATAACCACAAGCAGTTACTCAGATAATCTTACAGCGACTCGAGGAGTTGCCGTCCAAAGGGGTGTCGTGCCCATGGCGTCTCTATATCAGGATCCGGATGGGGACTGAGGAAAGAGTCCGTGGCCACAGCAGCCAGAGACCAGACCTGGAATGGAAAGAAACACACAATGACTTGGTATACATCCGGGGCCATGTAAAGTCAAGTTTCTCTCGTTGTCCTGGTCAACAAATCCCCCGAATAAAAATGGTCACTCACTGCATGGCTGTTTGTGGGAGATTGCTGCATGCAATCTGACTGCTGTGTTTCGCCCACAAAACCTAGTCAATGCACTTTACAGCATATCCTGTGAAGCTCTTTGAGGAGTCTCAATGACGAGCCCAGCAGTATAGTGAGTTGGTGCTCCAAAACACTGATGCATTTGTGTAGGTTCCTGACCCTTATTAATGCTATTGCAGAACCCAGGGGTAACGAGAGGTAACTATATTGTTTTATTGAGCCAAAACATCTGAGGGATTTTAAACGTCCCCCTGAACAGGAAGGAGAGACTTGGGTTCAAGAATAGACTTGGGTTTAATGTCTCATCTGCAATACTGGGACGTGCTGCAATGTCGACAATGCAGCACAGCCCAGCACTGGGGTGTCAGCCTGGATCATGCCAGTTCAAGCCCTGATGATAAATACCTGTACAAGGTCTCGTCGTCCAACTGACAACGCTGCTGCTGCGTTCTTGTGACAGGTATCCTGGATATCATTCACATTCAGTCTGCAGAAAAACAAGAAATCCGAAGCTTGAAAACAAATACAATTCACGCTCCTCACTGGCATCCTAGCTCCTCCTTCCATTACCTCCAGTTCATAGAAAACTTTCCAGCCTGTATCCTCTCCCATACCAGCCTTAATGTGCCCATTCTTGCCAACTCCACTTGCTCCCCGTCCTCCATTAGACCATTTCCCCAATGGGCCAACTTCAAGATCCTTGTCCTGACCTTCGAATCCCTTCATGCTTTTGTCCCATCTAATCTCTGCAATCTCCCCCAGCCCCCCTCTCTTGCCTGCACCCTTTACTCACCATTCAGTGGCAGCAGTTATCAGCCACTATGCTCTGGAACTTTCTCCCCAAATCCATTTACCTTACAGTTTTTCCACTTCAAACAGTATCTAAACGCTTCTCTCTATGACCCTGCCTTCGATCAATAACCTGAACCTCTCCCCTCATCAACTTTTCCCCCAACGCTGCTCAGTGATCCACATATTCCCTGAAAAGCACTTTGAGATGTTATTCTGGGTGAAATACATTATATAAGGGCATTTTTTGTTCTGCCCAAATACAGTTCTGACTGCTAGAAGCAGGCAAACACAGCTCACTCTCATCTGAATAGCTTAAAAATATAGCATTGCCAATTTATAAGGAGATACGAATGCTTCAGAGCTGTGGAATTCTCTGGACCAGCTAACTAACACAGGAAAACCACGACACAGCCCCAACATCCAGATGTCCTTACCAAACACTCCAGAATGACACTAAAGGGAATGTAGATGTACTCTGCAATGGCCTGCAATGTTTCAACAATGTCTTGTAAAGGAGGTGCTAGCAACCTGCTAAGCAGTTGGCTTCACGAGAGTGTGTGCTGCCAGCACTTACATGTACATTTCTCCCAGTGACTTGTGCACAGGAAGGAGACAGGAGATGTCCTGGATGATGACCTTTCCTGCAGCTTTGATCGGTCGGTTATTTGAGTCGGTCCCTTCTCTCTTTCCTTTCCACCGTCTTGATTTCTGGAAATAAACAGGGAGAGCTTTTCAGTGATCGCTATCAAACTGCTCTGGTGGGGGCAAGTGGGTCTTTGTAACATTTTTAAAACCACCTATTGGGGAATTTCATCCTCTCTCTATAAACTAAACTCATCAACTACGAGTTTTCAAACTCCATGGTTCCTTGCAGCAGCTTGTGGACAGATTGTAACTTCCTCACCTCCATTGACAGAAGATTGATCTCTTGCTGGTACTATGTACTTTTGTGACTAAAGTTCATCTGAAGCGGGTGACATCTGAGATCAATGATTTCCAGACATTAATGCAGTTAAGAGACCTCTCTCCCCCTAAATAATTCCATGCTCATATAGCTATTGACAAAAGTAATGGCTGTTTTAAGGCAGATGGTAGGTTTACACAGCCTTGGGGATCTAAGAGCTGTTCCCTAGATTTCCATAGCATGCAATCAGCAACCCAAAACACGAGATGCTCTCTGTATCACAGGATACATTTTGCAGTTGTGCATAACCTACAGGACGAGTTCAGAAGGCATCTGTAGCCTGAGAATCCCACAGGAATTCTCAATACATCTGTAACGTTGGGGGAGCAGACCATAGTTTTTAGGTGAAGCCCAGGAAAGCCAACCAAATCACCATAACTAAGGAGACGTCTTTTGATGATCTTTGAATCATGGATCGGAAGTGAACAAGTTATTGCTGAAGAATAATGGGATCTAACTTGTGGTCTAAAATCGGATTCATTAAGTAGGCCATATGTGTTACGAGGATGTATAGGAGGCAGACCACATCCCACACCATTCTCAATACCGACATCCTAAAGCTGTCGCCCACATTAATCTTCTGACTTGTGGATCCTGGCTCGGGTTTAGTAATGCTGTGATCATGGCAACCAGGAGTCAAAAGGCTCTAAACGTCTAGTCAGAAGATGATGAAAATACAAGATTCAGGATTCCAGCATTGAGAATGGGTGTGTGGGGGGGGGGGGGGTGGAAATGGGAGAGGGAGGAAAGGATCAGCCTCTGGCACAAGTGGGTAGTTCATATCTGATCCTTAAGGAATCCAGGTTGCATTTTCGACCACAATATCCATTGAACGGCTACATCAATCGGGAATGGGCGAATTATTAAAACCAAACAGAAAAAGGACATAGAGGATATTAGCAAAGTAATAGTTAAACAGAAGGAAGGTCGAGGGGGATGGACTCTGTTCAACGTGCTCCTCAGCTATCAAAGAAAACAGTAAACATATCGAATATACCTTTACGACAAAATCCTTCAGTTTCAAGGCTGCCTGGGAGCAACTCAACTGCTGGTGACAGCACTGACATTTGCTCTAACTAAGGAAAGTGTTTCAGGCTGAAGCTACTCGGGAGCCACACGGCCCCAGGAAAGCCCAGGAATGCCTCTGTTGCTGTTTTGTTGCCTGTGACTTTACCACCAGGACAACAAAAAGTTGTATTTATATTCTCTTCGCCTCGCTCTCTTCCTTGCATCCTTCAAGGCGCGTCTCAAAACTCGCCTCTTCGACTGAGCCTTGGGCCACCCTCCTACCCTCCAAGATCCCGAACCCTGCTTGGGTTGAAATCCCAGACTATCCAGCGCCTTGAGACGCCCTCCCGACGTGAAAGATGCTAAACAAATGTAATTTTGTATTGTATTGTATATAGTGCCCTTCAAGCGGGATAGTGTCTCGGAGCACGTCACAGTGGCAAAGTCTGACATCTGAAAGCATGCTTCCTGATCAACTTTATGGATTCGAGAAATCCAGAAACTGCCATTGTGGAGAAAAGTAAGTCACTACCCACATGACATATGCAGACATAAACACACACGTATGTTTGCACACAGGCTAGGCATGTACAGGTACACAGGTACACACACACCTCTGCCCAGCGCACATTTAACAACAATTTGCATTTCTATACACTAACCCTCAGGTTAACCAGACTAATAGGGGGAGATCCCAATAGACGAGGCGGATTTTCCAACTACCTGCTGATCCTAATCCCTAACATTTAAAATCAATAAAATAAGTAAAAAATAAATCCTCCCTAACATTTCAAATGAATAAAAATGAATTTTAAATGAATAGAATAACAAAAGAAAACAACAACAGTCCTGTACTCACCACTGACATGATGTAACTCTGTTGACGCCCTCAGCAGTGCCAAGCTGTGGGCATCACCCGGGCGGGCAGGAGTTTGAAAACGCGTTTTTTTTTGGAATTGTAGAATCGCAGAATTTGTTTCGAGACCCTGTTCAACTAATTCCGAATAGCCTGGCGCTTACTGTGCCGCCCTTCAGGCAGAGTAGCGTCTCAGAGCAGACCCAGCCAGGTTCTACCCAGTTGCCCACAATAGTGTTAACCCAGCCCACGTGTACAGTTTGAAGTTGAGGCAGCAGCTGCATTGAGTTCTAGTTACCGCAGCAAATGTAACAGCATTGGGATCTTATAGTACCCGAAACGTGGCAACCTTACAGTGACATCTGTGGAACATGTGCAATCGATTGTCAACTTTGCCCAGCAGCTGATTCCCTTCACTCGTGGCTACGGTCACAGTCGGAGAGAACAGTGAGCAATTTTTACTCTATAGCAGCAAGCTGAATTTTGACAGAGCGTTAGCTGCACTACAAGGACCACATCAATATTGAAACATGTGGTAAATGGCCACAAGTGCCACAGAGAACAGATATTTCCACAAGTCCACGACACGTGGATCATGCAAACCTCGAAATCCACAAGTAGCGCTGCTCATACAGCACCGCAGACAGTGGAGACTGCCTCTGAAACCCAAACTGACCGGTTACCGAGTTACACAGAGTAGCCTGGCCACAGGGGTTAACAGAGTCCAGAAAGCCTCCTCGCATCTGCAAATAGAAACAGCAGGAAATTGCACAGAGTGGCACAAACCCAACCCCCCCCCATTCCAGCTCAGTGAACTGCATGCATGCTGTGCCGAGTTACTCAGCCATTAGTCACTCCCCAGTGAAATAAAGCTACACAGATAGAAAAGGGCAAAATACTGCAAATGCTGGAAATCTGAAATAAAGACAGAAGTCGCTGGGAACACGCAGCAGGTCAGTCAGCATCTATGGAGAGAGGAAAATAAGTTAACTTATTTTCCTCTCTCCATAGATGCTGTCTGACCTGCTGCGTGTTCCCAATGAATTCTACACAGAAAGAGCCTGGACAGCAAGGAGAGCTTTGAACTGTGACAGGAGAGAAATGGGATGGCCAGTTTTTCCTCATCTCGGCCAGATTGAAGCATTTGGAGGGGCACGGTGATGTGGAAGTCCTCTGACAATAAACATTAAGCGAAGTTATGCCATCCACAAAATCTATTTCTTTACAATTGAGAAGCCACAGCTCAGTGTGATGTGATGCTGAGGCTCACACACCAGGAGGGTTTCAGCCCTGTATTGCCAACCTCCAACAGAGATAACTCTGTACAAGGCCCTGAATGTTTACTTCAGCAACCTTTGGCAAGGGAGGAGAGAGAGAGAAAAAGCAGCTAATAGTTCCTCTTGAATTGTATTTTGTGAACCCTTCCTGGAAAGTGAATGTTTGTGTATCAGGCAAGGAGGGTTTGATGCTCCCATTAGCTGATTAACAACTGGTGCTCAGATTGTGGGCTCCCAGCAGTACTTTACAGTAATAATAAATAATAATTCTTGCATTTGATATAGCGCCTTATCACGTCTCCGAGACATCTCAAAGCGCTTCACGGAATATATCGTGAATATGTGTCTTCAGGGCAGATGGGGAAGTGAAAATAACATTTCAATTTTCTGACTGAGTTGTTTGATGTTTTGAGTGGAAAGGCAGAGTCACGAGACGAGGGGTGTCTGGCCATCTCATAGACAAGAGGGGGATGGAACGCGGATGGTAAGATGCACAGTACCGGGAACTCATTAATGGCTTGGATGGACCAACGTCGCCGAACGGAGAGTGGAGACATCTGTAAGTATGAACAACAACACGGAAAGGGGAAAAAACAGCAACAAAACAAACAGACAAACAAAAAAAAAGAATTTAAATCACACCAGAAAAAGAATTAAGCAAACTAAGAAGCATCAATCAAAGAAAAATAAAAATCAAATCGTGCAGAAAGAGTGAGGTTCAGCCACAGACACTCAAGTGAGAAGCTGGTTAAAGAGAGCTGCCTATTAGTTTGGGTTCGTGAAGCACAAGGATGAAAATCAGAACCCGACTTGGTTGTAATTGTAAGATTGAAGCCAATTTGTCAGTGGTATATTAGTGTAACTTAACATTTTAAGTTTAAACACAAAGCTCCAGTCAGCCTGCTACCCCCCCACACTCTCGCCTCCTCTCTGCCAGGGTCAGACACAGCCCCCTTTCATTCCCCCTCAGATCAAATACAGCCCCCACTTCACGTGTTAAATGCAGCCCCTACTCCCTTGTATCGAACATGTCACACCTCTTCCTTCTTCCCCCTTCCTCCACATACATCAGACGCAGCCTCCTGCCAGCATGCGTCAGACACAGTATCTAGTACACACCCCCCCCCACCCACACTGTGCAGCCCCCCCCCCACCCCACGCAGTTAGAACAGGAGACCACAACACAGACATGGAAACAGCTCGGTCTTGTTTCTACTTAGTTCTACCCTCTCTCACAGCTCCAGAACTCGAAGGTTTATTACAAACCTCATTGGACGCACAGCCCATGATGAACACTCTGCTATCTTCACGTCCCAGGAATTGCTTCTGTTCCACGGGAGCTCCCGACTGACTGAGGCATTGCATCCGCTCTCAGCATTACAATCAACCTGAAGCAGGCTGGCTGCACATTTTCACTGTAAGCGTGCACTAAATGCAAGCACTCTGTTCTTCCTCACCCTTACAACAGCTCTGTACTCTTCGAGTTCCCCACTCAATGTGTTCCCGGTATGTTGTTGACATGCACTTTTCTTCCATTCAAGTTACTAATAACGGAGCAGGGAAATCCCAGCATATCTCAGAGGTGCCTGTGGGGAGAGTGTGGCACCTCAGTTTACTTCGGTCCCACCTCTCCCTCCACTCCCTCCTCAAGGCCCTGATGTGTGGTTTTCGCCCTGCCCACAGCAGAGACAGCGCCTGTCCAAGTCACAAACACCATCTCTCTATCTGTGACCAGGGATCCCTCTCCTCCTCATCCTCCTGGATCTCTCTACTGCGTTCAGCACAGTCGACCATGCCATCCTCCTCCGTTGGCTCTCCTCCCTCATCTATCTGAGTGGGACCACACTCGCATGGTTCAACTCCTACGTAACCAACCGCCTCCATTTCATCTCAGCAAATGGTTTCTCCTCCTGCCCCCACCTGGTCATCTGTGGAGTAGCCCAGGGCTCCATCTTTGGCCCTATTCTTTTCCTTATCTATATGCTCCCTCTGTGCAATGTCATCCACAGACATGAGGTAAATTTCCACATGTATGCGGATGACACACAAATCTACTTTGCCTCTGCCAGTACCAACTCCCGGTCGGCCGATGTTCTATCAGCTTGTCTGACAGATATCAAGGCCTGGATGAGTGTAAACTTCCTGCAGCTGAATATGGACAAGACAGAAGCCACATTCCTTGGCTCCCGTCAACACCTTCACTCCTAAACGCATCTAAACTCCTCAACTTCTCTTCCTCACTCACCGAACCAGTGTACAACCTAGGTGTCCGGTTTGACCCCCAACTGTTCTTCCTCCCCCACAGCCGGTCCCTGACTAGGACCACCTTCTTCCACCTCCGCCACGTTGCCTGCCTCCAACTGTATGTTAGCCCAAATGCAGCCGAAACCCTTGTGCAATTGTTTATCACCTCCCACCTGGATTACTCCAACAGACTCCTCGTCGGTCCCCACAGCTCCACCGTTCACAAGATCCAGTTCATTCAAAACTCTGCTGCCCGCATACTGACCCGGACCAAACTCCGTACCCACATCTCACCAGTTCTGGCCAGGCTCCACTGGCTCCACATTACTGAACAGATCAACTTCAAGATCCTCACTCTTGTGTTCAAATCATTCACTCCCTGGCACCTCGCTACCTCTCTGACCTCCTCACTCCCCAATCAACTACCCGGCGCCTCTGCTTGACTAGCACTGGCTTCCTGTTCGTCCCTCGCACCCTCCACTCCACCATTGGAGGTCGTGCTTTCAGCCACTACACCCCAAAACTCTGGAACACTCTCCCTCAATCCATCCGCCTCGCCCCCTTTCTCCCCTTTTTCAAGTCCCGCCTGAAAACTTTCCTGTTTGACTGTGCTTACAGCCACCTTCCTCCCCCTCGGCTTGGAGTCAGGCTTCGCCATTGTTAAGCGCTCTGAGAACCTACCCTGCGTGGAACACGCTACATAACTGAAAGTTGTTGTCATTGTTTGTTGTACTTGTTAGTAGAGATGGAATGAATGATCTTTGTGTGTTTAGGTGTAAGAAGTCTGCATAAACCACGCCATCTCTCTCTCTCCACCCCAACCTGGTTTCAATCCATTCTCACCGCAAAGCTGCAACATTGAGTAAGGCTTTGACAAGCATGTAAACAAGTTATAAAAGCAATGATGACTCCAATCAATACAATAAAAAGTGACAATTCTTCAGAGAGCTGAGGAGATAACAGTGACCTTAGGGTAATTTCTCCTGAGCAGACAGACCTGAAAAACAATCTGTCAATTATGAATAGATTTAACCTCCAGGAACGTCCCAGACTTGAACTAAAACCACAATCTGCTCAAACAAGGAGCAGCAAGCAACCGTGCTCAAAAACACAACACCAATTAGACACTTTCACTGCCATACACACCATGGTAGTTTGTTAGTATATGTATTTTGTAAGCTTGGGCTGCTGCCAAATCTGTACATACATGCCCCCAAAACAATCAACCTGCTGAGATCCCCCCGCCTTCCTCCAATTGAGGAGTACTTCTGAAGGCGTGAAATTGTAGGCAAAATAGATTGAGCAGTTGGCTGTGTAAGAGGGCAATGATACCTGCTGTACAACAACAACAAAATTACATTTCTAAAGCGCCTTTCACGTCGGGAGGACATCTCACGGTGCCGAACAGTCAGGGATCAGAATCTGAGCGTGGGGGGCAGGGTTGGGATTAGGGAGGGCAGCTGAAGGCACATTTAAAAAGGAGGATCTTGAGTCGTGCCTTGAAGGAGGGTAGCGAGGCGAAGGGATTGCGGGATGGAGTTCCAAAGAGTGGGGGGCAGAGAGGCTGAAAGCCTGGCCACTGATGGTAAGGTGGGGCGAGAGGGAGACCTGGAGAAAGCCGGAGCCTGCTGAGCGGAGGGAGCGGACGGGTTGATAGGGGGTCACCCAGACCAGAGATGTAGGAGGGGGCAAGGCCATGGAGAGCCTTGAAAGTGAGGACGAGGAGGGTAGGGGGGTGGGTAGGTAGGTAATGGAGGCTGTGGCTGGATTCAAAGGTTCTAATGCAAAGTACTCACCCGCTCCTTGTAATAGAAGGAACTGATTGAGACCGGCTCCTTCTCGCTGCGGGTTGGGCTCCCGCTATACAACCTCAAGTTACTCTGTGACTCCGTGCGGATCTTCATGGGGGTGATTCCTCCACTGTGATAGGCAGAGAGTGCCGACAGCGACCTAAACATAAAACAAAACAGTTATTGCCTGCTTGACCTGAACGCTAATAAAGCACGTGATAAGTACAAGGGAAGCAGCAAAACACCAGATGTAATGACCAATGTAATGAGGTGCCCATTACTGGGTGAATCAAAAAGTACAGCCAAAAGCCCAGCTAAAAATCATAGAGACCCCAAAAGCATATATCTCGTATCTTCAGTGCAATCAACTTCACTGTTTAAATAGTGTAGCCATCTCATTTCCAGAGATGAGCCCCTTAACTCATGGGCCACCACCAACAACAACAACAACAAGATTCCATTTATAAAGCGCCTTTCACGTCAGGAGGACGTCCCAAGGCGCTGCACAGTTGGGTCATGACCCGAGCAGGGGGGAAATGGTCAGGGTGAGGGGAGGGAAGGGAGGGAGCGAGGAGAGGGGAAATGGTCAGGGTGAGGGGAGGGAAGCGAGGGAGCGAGGAGGGGGAAGAGAGTCGAGAGGGGAGCTGAAGGTACGGTCAAAGAGAAAGGTTTTGAGACCGGCCTTGAAGGAGGAAAGGGAGGAAGCAAGGCGAAGGCACTGGGGGATGGAGTTCCAGAGCCTGGGGCTGAGAGGCTGAAGGCCCGACCACCGATGGTAGGGCGGTTGGGGCGGGGGACGTGGAGCAGACCGGAGCCAGAGGAACGGAGGGTACGGGCAGGTAGGTAGGGGGATAGTAGGTCGGAGAGGTAGGAGGGAGCGAGGCCGTGAATGGCCTTGTAGGTGAGGATGAGGATCTTGAAATCAATCCTCTGGGGGATGGGGAGCCAGTGGAGGCGAGCGAGGGTGGGAGTGATGTGGTCCCGAAGCCTGGTGCGGGACAGTACACGAGCTGCAGAGTTCTGAATGACCTGCAGTGTGGAGGGAGGTGGCGGGAAGGCCGGCGAGGAGAGAGTTCCCATAGTCCAGCCTTGAGGTGACAAAGGCGTGAACCAGGGTTTCAGCAGCGTGAGGGGTGAGGTAGTGCCGTAGTCTGGCGATGTTCCGGAGGTGATGGAAGGCGGTGCCAGTTGTGGTGCGGATGTGAGGGAGAAAGGACAGCTCAGGGTCGAACAAAACGCCGAGGTTCCTGACTGGCTTTGAGAGGTGGAGAGTGCAGCCTTGGATGCTGATGGTGTCAGCGCCTGAGGTGCGGAGGCGCTGACGTGAGCCAATCAGGAGGGCCTCGGTTTTTCGCACGTTGAGCTGAAGAAAGTTGCCTCTCGTCCAGGACTCGATGTCGGACAGGCAGGCTGTCAGGACATCGGTGGTCGTGGAGTTGAGAGTAGAGGAGGAAAGGTAGAGTTGGGTGTCATCCGCATACATGTGGAAGTTAACCCCATGTTTGCGGATGATGTCACCAAGGGGGAGCATATAGAGGGTGAAGAGGAGGGGACCAAGGACAGAGCCCTGAGGGACACCACATGAGACAGTGCGGGGGGTGGAGGAGAAGCCATTCGTCGAGACAAAATGAAGACCAGACTGAACAGTGTTCTTATGAACAAGTTGAAGAAGAGCTGGTGGAACTAACAATTGCCCAAATAACCCAAACTATGACCTCTACCCGGGCCACAGATATGTGCAGCTTTGCTGTGGGAGGAGTGCGCACAAGGCCAACACACACCCAAACCAATTAGGGAGTCCTGCAGCTCAGTGGTTAGAGCACTCGCCTCGCAAGTGAGAGACCTGGATTTGATTCCCGTCAGGGCGAAACCTTGGGCAAGTTTCCTCACTCCACACACCAGATAATAATCCCTCAAGAATTTTTTTTAAAAAAAAATTGGTCACTTCAATCCACGACTGTTTGTGGGACACTGCTGTGCGCAATTGGCCGCGTTTTGCTCACAAATATAGTCAATTCACTTTACAGTATATTCTGTGAAGCGCTTCGAGATGTCTAGGAGACGTGAAAAGCGCTATATCCAATGGAAGTATTATTATTTTTATTTATTTATTAAACCTCTAACTGGTGAAAGCTGCGTCACAAGACTGCAAGAACAACACCCGGTCGTGGACCCAAAACGTTGACTCACTTTCCTTTCTCCATAGATGCTGCCTGATCTGCTGAGTGTTCCCAGCGACTTCTGTTTTTGTTACCCGATGCAATTCTCTGACTTAAGTTAGAAATGATGAAACAACCTATGCAGAGGGATGTCACACGCTGGTTTGAGAGGTAGATGGTTTTCCTCAAGATTAACCTACAATAAATTCACAAACAATGACCTGCTCTTTCCAGCAGCCACTTCTTACCTAGGTGTTGGCTCCGTCGGAGACACTGTCCGGTGAAGAGTCATTGGCCTCATGAAGTACACAAGATAACCTGCAGAAGACAAATACGCTGCAATTAGAGACTACTGAGCTATTAAGCTGGGTCTGAGCAGGCTCCCAGTGACGTAATAATAATCCTTAAATTTGTTACAGCGCATTTCCTGTCAGCACATCTCAAAGAGCTTCATAGGGTTCAATGTAACTGCATAATCCATCTGGCTCAGGAACTGGATTACCGAGACCGCTATAGAGGGTGTGATCAATTCTGACATTCCATTGCCAAACATATCACTTAGAAGCAAGTTTAGCTCCAAGGTGACACCACTTACCTCCCCCCAGGAGGATAGCTTCAAATTTTATTTTGGCCAGGACACCGGGAGAAACTCTTTTCTTTTTTCAAATAGCACCAAGGGATCATTAACGTCCACCCGAACAGGCAGACAGTAACAACGAATTGGATCTATACGCTGCTTTCACATTGGGAGGACGTCCCCAGGCGCTGAGGGGGGGCCTCAGTTTAACGTGTCACCCGAGTAAGATGCACAGCAATCGTATTCCCTCACCCGCTCCACAGAAACGCGCCCCAGATGTGCGAGGAAAGGGGATGTTGGAGTCCTGGTAGGAGCCGTACGTGTTGGAGACGCGTGGGAACGTTGGCAGCGGTGGAGTCACTGAGTTCCCGAGAACAAACAGATTCTGGGAGTTTGTCGAGCCGCTGTTGTCCTGATTCTGGAGATGAAAGAACAAGAAGGGTGATGGCTTTCATTATGACCCGCCATGTTGGCCTGCCCACCCCTCTGCTCAGCAGACTCTGGCCTGCTCCATTCCCACCATCGGCAGTCAGGCCTTCAGCCTCTCTGTCCCCACCCTCTGGAACTCCATCCCCCAGTCCTTTCACCTCGCTCCCTCCATTTTCTCCTTTAAGGCATGCCTCAAGAACCTGCGCCTTCGGTCACCCTCCTACCCCTAACCCTTCCTGCCCTCCACCCCGCCTGCTCGGAACAACATCCCTGACCGTCCAGGTCCTCCCGAAGTGAAAGGCGCTGTACAAATGTAATTTGTTATGGTTGAAAGACTAGTGCTCCAATGCGACAGCTGTTAGCTGCAGGAGTCTGACACAAACTTCCTGTACTTTCCTCCGTTCCTTTTCTGTAGGATCACACGGAAGGTAAGAAACAGGCAAACACACCAACACATTCTAAGAAGCTCAAATCAAACCCGCACAGCTGATCAGCTGCTCGGCTGCAAAAAGTCAGAGCTCCACAGATTTATATATTTATATTCTGCAGTGAAACAGTAAGTCACAGTGATAACTGATGGGTTTAAAACTCATCAGTTTTAAAACCCGTTAGCTTCTGAATGACCTTCATGTACAGGCCTGTGTGGCAATACATGGAGATATGGGCAGAGAGATTTGGCTTCAGCGAAGGGATCAATGTTCTTGAGCCTTATTTGAGACTGCTCAAGGTTCTATGGCATTTTCTGGTTCTCATAAAACGTACATCATCCCCCACATTCTTACCCTGCTGTACAGTAGCTTTTACTTTATTCAGTAACGCACAGTGATGAGGCTAAGGTTTCCTACCACAATGGCCTCCAGGCTGGAAACCAACTGGCGCAGACAAGGCTCCAAGCAACTCTGGTTCCGCTTGACCTTCTGGAGGGATGTATCCTTCAGGATCTATAGCAAACATAGAACAGGTTCCGCCATATGCATAATCATATACGTAGTACATACACTAAAGAGGGTGTAGTCACCCAAAATCAACCACAGCTGCTGTATAGCACTGCTCACACAACATACAAATGCAGTCAACCATACGAATGCATGGAAGTACATGCATTTCACTGTTGCAAGATGTCCTGCTATTTACAAGCAATAAGCAATGATACTAATAAGTCTTGCATTTGGTACAGCGCCTTATCACGTCGTTCAGACATCTCAAAGCGCTTCACAGGACATACTGTAAAATGGATTGACTGTGTGTTTTGTGGGTGAAGCGTGACAGCCAATTGCGCACAGCTGTGTCCCACAAACAGTCGTGGATTGAGTGACCATATTATTATTATTTTGGAGGGATTATTACCCCCGGAAAGCAATCCAACAATCTACTAACAAGCGGGTTCCTACTTACTGCTTGGTAAACAGAGGCACGTGTGTGGAGTAAGGAAACTTGCCTAAGGTTTTGCCCTCTCTCAGTCTCTCTTTGTCAGTCTCTCTCTCAGTCCCTACCCCAGTCCCTCTCACACTGCACAACAGTGTCCCACAAACAGCAACGGGTGGAGTGAATGACTAAATAGCAGACAGTCCTCAAACATTGGGTGGCTGTATCGTGTCAGCTTACCTTGAGGAGCTTGGTCCTCATGCTGGAGCTGATAGTGGTGGGATTGATGAACTGGAAGGAGGGAGCAGCATTGTTTGGATACTGTACTGGAAACATCACAACCATCTTCACTCGCAAATTGCCACAGTGAACCGAGACTGTGCAATTTCGATTGACAGCATCCATCTAGACACAACAGAATCGAGTGAGTAGCTTTCATGTATCTGAACTATTCTGTAAAATGCATTAATCTAAACATTTGCTCAACAAGACAGTTCAACTTTGATCATAGCAACAAATTGTGCAGAAACATTCCCAACATAAAACGTTGGCAGAATTATCTTAAAGGTCTTCCACGGATTCAGTCCTGTACAAGTTTATTCAGGGAAAAGACAATTCGCTTTCCACCCATGGGCCAGAAGAAATGCTGCAATATTAGTCCTCAATATTAACATCTGCCTCTGGCCGCCAGTGAAACCAATGACTAGGCACATTTACACTCAACAACAACTTGCACTTATATAGCGCCCTCCACGCAGGGTAGTGTCTCAGAACGCTTAACAGTGACAGAGCCTGACTGCGAGCCGGGGGGAGGGGTGAGATGGCCGTAAGCACGGCCAAAGAGGAAAGTTTTCAGACACGACTTGAAAGATGGGAGAGAGGGGGCAAGGCGGAGGGATTGACGTAGAGCGTTCCAGAGTTTTGGGGTGTAGTGGCTGAAAGTGCAACCTCCAATGGTGGTGCGGAGGGTGCAAAGGACGAGCAGGAGGCCAGTGCCGGTTGAGCGGAGGTGCTGGGTGGTGGATTGGGGAGCGAGGAGGTCGGAGAGGTAGGGAGGTGCCAGAGAGCGAAGGGATTTGAACAAGAGGACCTTGAAGTCGATCCATTTGGTGGAGTCTGGCTGGTGGGATGTGGGTATGGAGTTTGGTCTGGGTCAGTATGTGAGTGTCAGAGTTTTGAATGAGCAGGATCTTTTGAATGGTGGAGCTGGGGAGACCGGCGAGTAGTGCGTTGGAATAACCCAAGCGGGAGGTGACAAACGCACGCACCAGGGTTTCGGCAGCATTTGGGATAAGGTACCGTCAGAGGCGGGCAATGTATCGGAGGTGGAAAAGGTGGTCCTGGTCAGGGACTGACTCACTCACCTCATCAACCATGACATTGCGAATCTGCAGATTGACCAACGAGAATTCTTGCTGTAGTGTCTGTGGCAGTCCGAGATAATCGGGTTTGATGCCGATGGTAAGATTGGTCTGAAAGTCTTCTCTCAGTACTGAAAAAGAATGGATTACCGAAATACAAACATCTCTCGTACAAAAGTGCGACTGGCTCTGCTCGGCTGATAGCACTCTCCAGTCAGAGTCAGAAGGTTGTGGGTTCAAGCTACATGCCAGGACTTTGAACTCATATAGCCTCGGCTGACGCTCTATCAAATGCAAGGACTATATTATTATCAACACTTAAGATTGAATTATTCTACAAAACATTTAATTCACTTTTTAAATTAAAAAAACAGCTGTAATGAACAGCCTGGTTTGAATTAACACCAAAATCACAAATGTTCTGTACCCGGTGTTCAGCCATGTTCCAGTGATGATTCCAGAATCTGAAACCAGCAGTCAGAGGTTGAAGAGAAACACCAGACATTCCGATGTTAAGATAGAACACCATTGAAAACAGTCAAAGCAGTAACTGCTGTCAGCCCAGCACCTCTGTGGCAATCCCAACTACATTCCTATGAATGTAATGCACTGAGTACTAGATTAATGTAATGTAATTAATGTATATTACCTTCCTCTTCTTCATTTACATGGCTGAGTGCCGGGTGAGGCTCCGTGTCCTGGGACTGAAGTACTTTATCGGTCTCTGGGAGCATGGAAACACTATCAATTAAATCATCTCCATCCAACATGTCATTTGCACAGAGCTAGAAGAACAAAACAATCGGTCAAACAAACATCAGAAATACAGGGTTATAAATGTATTGTAAATTAAAGTATTTCACACATTCAACATTCATACGTTTCCTTGATCATTAATTTCCATGTATGTGCTCCATCTTGCTTTACTCTGGAGTAAGTCTGGATTTATATTATCGAACCCATTGACTATTTTGTATAAATCAAGGAAGCTCTCTTCCTCCCCTCTATGCATCATTCTGACAGTGAAGCTTAACATTCTCTGATTTTTCTTTCCAGAGCATCATGCCCTTTACACTCAAGTTCAGTCTTATGCTTAAAGAACTGGGCGCCCAATTTGGAGGAAAAGCCGTGGTAAAAATAAAATGTAGGGAAGAGGAGATATTAATACAAGTAAAACACAGAGTGAGAGATCACATACCCGCTGTAGCTGCACGTCAATCCGCCACATCCTCAGGGTTTGATCTCGTGACCAAGTAACCAGCTGATAATCCTTCAGCTCTACATTAAGGGGGAAATTAGATTTAGACACTGTTGGGATTCCGGCTCACAGTTCCACATACACTCTCAAAGGATGACGCAAAAAGACCTATTAATGAAGGCTGGGCTCTCTGGAAAACATCATACAATGTTAGAGCAGCCACACACACTAGGCTGTGGAGAGAAAGACATTCTAGTGTAGCGAAGGGATCTTGCTGTTCACTGGCAATATAGGTGGGGGAGCCAAGGGCTCAAAGTTCTCTTACCTTCTCGCTGTTTTCTCCACTGGAATTCTAACACCACATCATCATGTCCTACAAAGGTATGAACAGGCACATTGAGGTCTAAAACGTTCCAGAGGAGGAGACTGTTCTCGCCTCGACGTAACTGCGGCACCATCACAGTCACCAGGCCATTGTTGAACGGCTGCCAAGGATAAGAAGCAATTTCACTTTAATTACAGTCAAGCACACTGTTCATCCTCAAAATCTTGCTTACATTTTGCACAAGGAGACCCCTCCTGTGGTGACTACTTCAGACTGTACTTTAAAGCAGAAAATTACCAGCACAAATTTTCTGGATATCACATAGTAAGAAAATGTCCTTCAAGACATCTTCAGATGAACATCTCAAGACCAATTAGTGCTTCACAAAGGAACACATTGATTGCCAGGGCAGGACATCTCATTAACAAGCAGGTTCACCGATGGGATTCCCCACAGCCAGTGAGTGTCCTGTACATCACTGTTCCATAGGGAACGGAACAATAAAACAAGTCACCCTCGGCTGCTCTCACTAGACAGTGGAGGTTTGCACCCGAGCTGGGGGTTGGGTTTGGGAGGAGTGGGAACGGGAAGATGATCGGAGGCACAGTCAAAGAGGAAGGTCTTGAGATGCTTATAATGGGAAAATCTACCAAAGGCTCTATACTGATGCAAGAGAAAGACAACCCTGAGAAGCTGAAATTAATTTATTTTCAACTTTATCACTTTTTAGTAAGCCATGTTCACCTAAGTGAATTCAGGATTTATCACCAACTTATTGATATACTCAATGCAGCAAAAAATTATTCGAAGAATAAAAGGCCATGAGGTGGAAAATGAGCACCACAGTATTCTCTTCTATGAATTATGACAACAAATGCGAAGAGCTTACCGTGTACCGAGCCTTCCACACTGGCACTTGACAAGACAGAATATTCAGGTATTTCCGAGGCTGTCGGTAATCCCAGAACTAGACAGAACAGAAAGAGGAACAGAAAATCAGTCGCTCTGATAGATGTGTAACTCCTGGTAAGACAGGAATTCAACAGGAACCATAGTTATGTAGGCTACCACTTACCCTGACAGAATTATCTTGGCTTGAGGTAGCGAAGATGTGCTCGTTCTCTGGGTGCCAATCCAGCCCGTGTATTTTAGATAAATGAGCAGCTATGTATTCCATTGCTGTGTTAGGTTTCTAGAGAAAAAAAGATTGCGGTTAGACCAAGATCTAATTTGAAAACACTCATATCTTTGTATTCAAGGCAGAAATCTTCAAGAGATCTCAAACTCTCCCATCTAGGCAGTGAAAGGAGGCGTGAGAGGAGACCATATAGTAGTACAGTATATGAGATGATCAGTGGGATAAGGAACCCAAATATGGAACAACAATACTTTGATATGCCAAGGCAGCAGCAGAAGAGGGTACAGATCAAACTCAGGATTGCAAAGGGCAATTAAGACAGGTAATCAACAGCTGGAAAGGGTTACTGAGAAGTGATTCCTATTCAGTTTCATGTAGCAGTCTTACCTGCTAGGAATACAGAATATGTCCAAAGATCTAATCTAATGCAAACTAACCCAAACACAGCCAATCCACTTTACAGTGTATTCCGCGATGCCCTTTGAAACTAATATGTTAAGTGCTATATTAAATGCAAGGATTATTATTATTACTTCACAAACACGCTGCCTCAGAGACCATGCTGAGAAAGGTTTATGTTCCACGTGGCTTACCCGCTTGTCCCATATCCGGACGTCTCCGTCGTGGCTGGTTGCCAAGCAGAACGGGTTCTTTTTGTTCCATTTCACCTGAGAGGCTCCAGCTCCACAATGCAAAAGATCAGAGAGAGAAGAGGTCAGAGCTCTATTCCAGTATTATCATAGAATCATTGAAACCTACAGCACAGAATGAGGCCATTCGGCCCGTTGTGCCTGGGTTGGCTCTTTGAAAGAGCTACCCAATTAGTCCCACTCCCCCACTCTTTCCCCATAGCTTTGCAAATTTTTCTTTTCAAGTATCCAATTCCCCTTTGAAAGTTATTATTGAATCCTCTTCCACCGCTCTTTCAGGCAATGCATTCCAGATCATAAAAACTCGCTGCGTAAAATCATTTCTTTAAATGGGATTAAATGTCCTTATCTGGATAATATGAAATTGACTGATGCAAAATTCACAGGTCAAACAAATTCAAAATCACATTGACAAAAATTCTCTTTGTGAAACACAATAATCAATTTTTTTTCAACACAACATAAAATAGAACCTCTCATATCATTACAAAAAAAAACTTTATTTGAAACCCTGCAGGAGGAGAAATCCAATCACGAGGACTTCAATTTCAAAATGAACCACTTAGTAAAACAGCTGACATGACCAATAATAATAATCCTTGCATTTGATATAGCATCTTCGAGATGTCTCAAAGCGCTTCACAAAATATAATGTGAAGTGAATTGACGGTATATATTGTGGGCGAAACGTGGCAGCCAATTGCGCACAGCAGTGTCCCACAAACAGTCGTGGATGAGTGACCATATTATTATTATTACTATTATCATTAAGGGATTATGATCTCTGGAAAAGTGATCCACCAAGCGACTAACAACCTTGTTACTTACTGCTAAATAAACAGAGGCATGTGGTGAAAGGAAACTTGCCTAACATTTATCCCTGCCCGGAAACTGAAACCAGGTCTTCTCGCTTGCAAGGCGAGGGCTCTAACCACTGAGCTACAGGACTCCTCGGAACAATGTGCTTGGTTCAGCAGTGCCCTACCAGTCAGAAATTGAATGCAAACAAAATAGATTTGTAACCAGNAAAAAATCTTTGTTAGGCTCGCCAGTGGAGCTGAATTCTACTCACCAACAGCTGATAATGAGACAGACGGCTTCCGTGTGTCCCTAAACAAAGAGAAATAGAAAAAGAGGGTAAAACTACATACGTGTTAGGATCAGATAATAATATGCATGGCAGCCACTTGAAGGCCTGGCTGCAACACCCTCTGCAGTCGAATGGCCTGCCAGTACTCACTGCTGAGGCTCAAGCATGAACAGCTACTTGGGCAAAATAATAGAGGGCCACCCTTACATCTAGAAATGCAACCCCGCCCTCCCCCAGCATGAGGTGCCTGGGAACCAGGAGCCAGTAATAATTATCCTTACATCTGATATACCACCTTTCACGTCAGGAGGACGTCTAAAGGGCTTTAATGATTTACTGTAAAGTGGAGTGATTGTGTATTTTGCAGGTGGACGTGGCAGCCAACTTTATACAGAGCAATGTCCCCCACGTAGCCATGAAGTGAACGACCAATTTTATTTGAAGAAGAAATTCCCTTCTCTTTTTGAAGAGGGCTATGGGATCTTTGACGTCCACCTGAACAAGTAGACAGGACCTCGGTTTAACGTCTCCTCCAACACTGCAATGGAGTGTCAGTCGAGACTATGTGAGATGAAAATCCTGACTTGCTCTCTGACTCAAAAGGCGAGAGTGCCATCAACTAAGCCAGATGAAAATTGGACATGCTAAATTTTGAATAAAACTATATGTGCAGTGGACACCATCAACGCATCACATTTCTGTCCTCAACTTACTTGATGTCCCAAACATAGATGTAAGTGTCAACAGAGCTTGTCACGAGAAGTTCAGGATCAAACCACGACCACTCCAGGTCACTGCAACAACAACAATTTAGTTATACAGCACCTGTTACGTCAGAAATGTCTCAAAGCTACACAGCACAAAGTGTCAGGATACAGAAGGACAGTCAGATTCCAGCAGAGCCTTCACTCACTATAAAAATCAGTAGGGTACCTCACCCCATAGCTATAGAATTCTGGTGCAATCAATGAAAGAAAAATAAACAACAATTTTGCAGATGGAATAAGAGAGCTGGAGCTTCATCAGTGATCCACAATTGGAGATGAATGTGTACAGCCAGGACTAGGCAATAATTCTGCAATTTTATGAAAGAAAAGTTTATGCAGCTTTTCTCTTCTGCTTTTTTTTCACAGCTATGAGCAAAACCACAGTGAAAAGATGTGGAACAGGAAATCAAAGCTTTACTTCCTATTTTTCTGAGACTTGGAAACCAAAAAAAGTTTGGAATTCAGCATATTGCCAAACATAATGTCTTATCGCAATGTTTGAGGTATTCCATACAAATCTCTCAATTTTACTGTGAACACTTAAAAGAATTTCCTAAAGCTCCATGCTAAATACCTTATGACACGTGTATGACCCTGTAAAGATGTATGGATCTCACCGCTTCCATCCTGCCATTTGTATAGGTCCACCCGCTGGTTACACTGAAAAAAAGACGCCATCAGAGCACTGCTTCAGAACTAGCTACATTTTACCTTTTCGGAAAGCACAGATGAAATAACAGTGGCGTTCTCACGAAACTGACATAGCAGTTTCTCTTTCAGAGATTTTACCCAGACTACTGACAAACTAATTTACTTGGCACTACTTTCCCCATTGCCATGAATCAGTATTGGAAGCTGTTTAGCAGCACATGTAGATTTAACAAACACAACCTTTATGATAAATACAGCCAAATGTATGTTTTCAAAATTTCTTTAATTGCTTTATATGAAATCCCTCTTTCTCTACTCCACGTGATAGAATTTCCACAGCATCAAATCCCACACAATACTCACTGAAGCTGCAAAGTAGTGAGAGGAGGACTCATGTGGGTTCCATTGCACTGCCCCGATGTCCCATTTGCTCTGCCTCGCGATCTTTCTCGGAACTTCCGAAGGTGCGTCCAAATTTATGACGTACAGGAAACGGCGCCTGTGAAAAATGTTAATTACAAATGACCATCGTTACATTGCCCCCTCACCCGGAACCCATTCACAAAATATCTCTCAGCAGGAGCGCAGCAATAAACCATATACTGCAAAAGATTACAAGCTCAATTCCTGGTTTGTGCTGGGTTTAACTGCCTTGCAGCCAGGCCAGAAGTAGGGCTACAACTGACCTGAGTGTCCCTGGTCTCAGGAGAGAGAAATAAAATCAGCCAGACAGCCATGGAACTGTTCCCCAGTAAAAGGAGTCAAATATCTTTAATAGAGAACGTAAGAAAATTAATTTGAAGGTTTAAAATTAAATATTCTATGTTACAGGTTCTATGAGAACCTGAAGTGCTCAGAGACGCTATCCTGTGTGAAGGGTGCTCTGTGAATGCAAGTTGTTGTTATAAAGCAATATTCACGAGGCTGTGCTCAACAGGTTAAAGTTGAACCACAAGTTGCTTTAAATCCCTTTATGGAAAGGAGGCAATAGCTTGAACCATTCAGAAGGGAGTTTCTCCTGGTGTCCTGGTCAATAACCCCCAACCTGATCAGTCATTCACTTAATGGCTGTTTTTTGTAAATTGCTATGCACAAATTGCCCATAAAATACAGTCATTCCATTTTACAGTACATCCTGTGAAGCTTATGAGAGGTACTGTGGCAGATGTCAGGATTATTATTAATAGCCATTGCAGGGCTGCTTACCCAGAGAGTACTGCAAGTTGGCCATGGCAGTTCACAGACATTGCAGTTGCCTGGTTTTGGGAACAAAAAGGTAGAAATTAGAGTCAGAAACATGGGTGTCAAAATACTCTTGAAAAATAGCAGTTATCAAAAGACACAAATTTATATCCCCCAAACCTCCCACCACCACTCTATTGTTGGTTTTCAGTTTCAACACATACAACAACAACAACAAGATTCCATTTATAAAGCGCCTTTCACGTCAGGAGGACGTCCCAATGTTGACCACTGATTCACCAACCAAATGTAACTTGATCAAAGCAAATAACAATAATAATTATAATCCTTGCATTTGATAATAGTGCCTTATCACATCTTTTCAAGATGCCTCAAAGCGCCTCACAGAATACACTGTAAAGTGAATTGACTGTATACTTTATGGGCGAAACGCAGAAGCCAATTCCACACAGGAGTGTCCCACAAACAGTCTCCATAGTTCCAAGAACGAACTTGTATTTTTATAGCAGTTTATATACATCAAAACATCTCACAACTCTTCATTCTTTAAATATCAACCTCAAAGACCAATTCATCTGGAGCATCATTTGCCAGGGCATCAACAGAAATGGCATTCTATTTTTGAATAGTGCCATGGGATCTTTAACATTCTTAGCTTCGTAGAACGATGATACAGATTATGTTCCTGTACTACTGTAAATCCTATTTACATCTATTAAGGCGGTACCATGAGCAAACCTAGTCGTACAATGGAAGCAGCATTGCTTAGGGGCCTTCAGTATTCATTTTATAATTATAGGCAATCTCTCGATAATCGAGTAAGATTGTTCCCCAGTTTTTAAAAACGAAACAATAAACAAAAACAAAAAAAGGAGGGAATTTGAGGTTTAAGATTGGCTTCGTCTTTGGTTGGCATTCAGGTGGCTTTGTAAAGCAATCCTAGAGAGAGAGATTTTAACCATAAACGAGAGATGACCCAATTGATGGTACGTTCACAGCAGACTGACGTTGGTTCCTCTGTCTAAGTTTCTCTTCTTCCTTGGCAATCCTAGTTTGTTCAAAATCAATTCCCTGCCTTCATACAGATCGCCACATTAAAGCCCCTGCAAGACCCCAAACACTGCACAGCTTTCAAACCGTACGTGGGACCCTGTAACATTCACAGATAAATGTTGCATGAATTATTGCCCAGAAGCGTTTAATGATGAAACACAACATTAAGTAAAAATAATAGTTTTCAACATGCAATTCACTTTCAGCTATCCATTATTTTATACATCCACCATCTAAAACCCATCAATTCAGGGCTCCAGTTTGTGTGCAATTATTCCAAAGTATTTGCATTTATGTGCCTTCAAAGTATTCTAGAATTTTTAAGAGCATCCTCTCTGTAATGCAACAATAGCGCAGGGTAGCGTTTTGGAGCACTTAGCAGTGGTGGAGCTTGACGCCAAGCCGGGGAGAGGTGATGGTAGGCATGGTCGAAGAGGAAGGTCTTCCATGTATGATCTGAAGATAGGGAAGGAGGCGGCAAGGCAGAGGGATTGAGACAGAGAGTTCCATAGTTTTGGACCGTAGTTGCAAATGTATTTTGAGGACTGCAGAGACTCTTGGAAAAAGTTTTAGTTACAAGACTCTATGCACCACATACAATCCCTTGGATATAGCCACATCTATTACATCTTACACACTAGACAGATCATTGCATGTAGGAAAATTCTGTTCTACTATGTCACAATGTAGTATTTGGTTATCCATAAATTTCACCATCACGGTCTGTTTGAGTACAAATAGCATGTTCAAATTTTAAGGTAGATTTCCTCCACTTGACTCATGCACTTCAAATTCACGCACAGAGGGTGGCTCCGGGTAGCACCTTTGTTTTCGACTGTTCAACTGGGAAACATTTGCACATCTCTATTTGGGTTGCTAGTATGGTGTCAGATCCTACCTCTCACACCGTCTCCACTTCATCTCCACAAATGTCTTCTCCTTTAGCCCCTGCACCAGTCTGTCCCATCCCAGGCTCGGAATCAACTTCCACATGTATGTGGATGACACCCAACTTTATCTCTCTGCCTCCACCCTCGACTCCAAGACCACTGCTGTCCTGACAGAATGTCTGTCCAACATCAAGTCCTGGATGAGAGCTAACTTTCTATAGTCGAACGTCAAAAAGACCGAAGCTCTCCTGATTGGCTCCCGCCTACTCACCTCAGGTACCGACAGCATCACCATCCATGGATGCACACTCCACCTTACTTCCAGTCTGGAACCTTGGGGACTTGATTGACCCTCAACTATCCTTTCTACACCACATCAGTGCCATGACCCGCTCTGCCTTCTCCCACCTTCGCAACATCGCTCGGCTCCGCCACTGTCTCATGCCGCAGGCCGCCGAGACCCTCATACACGCATTCATAACATCCAGGCTCGACTACGCAAATTCTCTGCTTGTCGGCCTCTCCAACTCCTCCCTCCATAGATTGCAGATCACCAAGAACTCTGCAGCCCGTGTCCTCTCCCGCACCAGGCTACGTGACCCTAACACCCTCAATCTCGCCCAACTCCACTGGCTTTCCATCACAGAGGATACAGGTCAAGATCATAGTCCTCACTTTCAAAGCCTTCCACAGCCTTGATCTGCAACCTCCTAATCCCCTACCAACCTGCCCACTCCCTCCACTCAACCAGCTCCAGCCTGCTTCACGCCCCCCGCCCCTGCCCCCATCCTGCAGTCCCGCCGCCTTGCCCCCACTCTTGCCTCCTTCAAGACCCGTCTCAAGACCCTCCTCTTCGACTGTGCCTTCGGTCACCCTCCTTCCCCCCCTACCCTCCACAATCCTCGACCTCCAGCTCAAGTCTAAAACACTGATTGTCGAGCACCTTGGGACGTCATCCTGACGTGAAAGACGCTATACAAACGTAATTTTTTTTGTTGTTGTTGTTAGTAGCGTTTCTATTTACAGTTTAAATTTTACAAGTGGCCAGGAACATCCAGAGCCAAATGCATGGGATAAAGATAGTTTGAAAATGAGGACACCCTGAGTTAAAATCTCATCCCCCTCCTCCTTTGCATGCAATGTTGCCTAATTGGGCGAGTTTTTGTATCACTGTGAAAAAATGCCTTTGGGCAAGTGCCTAATTTTTTAAAAAAAATGTACAGTTTTACAAGATCCTCACTCTTGTATTTAAATCCCTTCACGCCCTGGCACCCCCCACTATCTCTCCAACCCGCTCTCTCCCTACACCACTACCCTCTGCTCGACTGTCTCCGGCCTCCTCCTTGTCCCCCGGACCAGCCGGCCCACCATTGGCGGCCGTGCTTTCAGCCACTAGACCCCCGAAGCTGTGAAACTCTGACTCAACCCCTTCACCTGCCCCCCCCACCCCACCCCTCTCTCCCCATTTTCAGGTCACACTCGAAGACCTTCCTCTACCTTCCCCCTCCCCCTGGCTCAGCATCGGGCTCTGCCACTATTAAGCGCTCTGAGGCTCCGTCCGGCGTGAAGGGCTTTATACAAACGCAAGTTGTTGTTGCTATTAAAACCCGAAAAACTTATTTCCCCCCTACAGTCCTTTGACTATTTAACGTACGTTGTATTCTTCCTCACACTTTCCTGCATTCAATTTGTGGGGCACCGCAGTGGGCAACTGGGTGCCGCGTTTCGCCCCACACAATGCACAGTCACTCCACTTTACCGTAAATCCTGTGAAGCGCTTGGAGACGCCTCGACAGCGTGATAAGGCGCAGTATCAAACGCAAGGATTAGTAGCGTTATTTGAAGCCCTTTTTGTTAGTTTCAACTGACCAAAGCACTAACACCCCAAACGGCCGCCCTATTACAGGAGGCCCTGCACGATACTGGGCTACTGACTGGTGGCCTTTGGGCGACAAAGGGCTATTAATGTCTGGCAACCAACCCCCCCCCACCCGCTGGTGGCTGAGCGGCCCAGGGCCGGGATTGAAGCCTCGGGCCCCGACCGCCCTGACACCCGCTCCCGCCAGGGCTGGCCACCGCTATCCCCGGCGCCCTGAGCTTCCCCCGCGGTGAGGTGAGGAGCGCAGCGCCGCCGCCGTCCGCGGATTACCTGCGAGTCCCTGACCTCCACCACCACATTCTCGCTGCTCCAGCGAGCCGCCATGTTCCCCGGCCAGCAACAACAACACGGCGTCAGCACGCAGGCCGCGGCGTCGGCACGTTAGACCGTCGCGTCGGCACGCAGGCCGCGGCGTCGGCACGTTAGACCGTCGCGTCGGCACGCAGACCGCGGCGTCGGCACGTTAGACCGTCGCGTCGGCACGCAGGCCGCGGCGTCAGCACGTTAGACCGTCGCGTCGGCACGTTAGACCGTCGCGCCGGCACGCAGACCGCGGCGTCGGCACGTAAACCAAGACACACCCCCCCCCCACCCCCCGCTGCTTGCGAAAGCGCATGCGCGGCGCCCAGTCCCTCCCCAGAGAAGAGTGAACGCTGCACATCTTCACTGTAAACTCCCCCCTCCCCCCCTCCCCCCCCCCCCCCCCGAGAGTAGCGCGTACACGACGACAACAACGTCAAAACAACAACAACAGCAACAACAACTTGCATTTACACCGCGGCCTTCACGCGGGGGCACCGAGCCGGGGAGGGGAGGGGGGGACCGTGAGCACACAGTGGATGAGGAAGGTTCTTCAGTCTAAAAGAGGGGCCGTGGGGTGGGGGATGGGGGGGGGGGAGAGGAAGGGGCAAACCGGAGGGATTGTGGGGGAGGGAGAGAGAGCTCCAGAGGTCAGGGGCCTCGTGGCTGAATGCGCGGCGGCCGACAACAGCAGGACGACAACCACGACAACTTGCGTTTGCACAGCGGCCCTCACGCGGGGCAGCGTCTCGGGGCTCCGGGCAACGGCGAGGTTTGACCCGGAGCCGAGGAGAACGGAGCGGTGACGGTCGGCCGCCGCCCCCCCCGATTAACAGAGACAGTCCCTGGACGAGGTATTTGTGTCCCCGGGGCCAGATTTCGCTGTCTTGAGGTCAGCAGCAAACTGAGCAAAGAACAATAACGCTCTAAAGCAGATAACACTCGTCAAAGAAAGACAGCTATTAATCCAGCAAGCTTCTCCAGTACTATCATCAGAATCAGGAATTGTGGTGAGTTAAAATGATTTTGTATGTGTCCCCAGATTTGGTTTTACAAAACACTACTGTCGGCACAATCAAAGAGGAAAGTCTTCAGGTACTACATCATGAGGGAAGCTTCTCCGTGGAACCAGAAAAATTGACATCAGAGAAGGTTCTGTGTAGGGCTTCGAGGCGTCTCAATGACGAGATCAGGCACTATATTCAAATGCAAGAATTATTATTTTTTTTTGCCCACAAAATATACAGTCAATTCACTTTACAGTATATTCTGTGAAGCACCCTAATACGTCTCTAAGACGTGATAAGGCGCCTATATCAAATGCAATGATTATTATTACAAATATACTGCCAAGAAATAGCCTGCAAGCAAAAAGCCAGCTGCAATCACAACTTCCAGGTTTCATCAGGACAGAAGAGTAGAAGTTCAGGGTTGTGAAACACAAGGGCACTATGTAAGTTTACTGCAAATCCTGTAAACCACTTTGAGGAAGCGAGACGGAAACAGAACGATACAATCGAAGAACTCCGGCTCTATCAAGTCTATCTCTCTGCCTCCACCCATGACTCCAGGACCAATGATGTCCTGACAGACTCTCTGTCAGACATCAAGTCCTGGATAAGAGCCAACTTTCTACAGTTGAACGTCAGCAAGACCGGGACCTCCTGATTGGCTCGCACCAGCGCTTCTGCACCTCAGGCACTGCCAGCATCAGCATCCATGAATACAGATCATCCAGAACTCTGCAGCTCGTGATCTCTCCCTCACCAGGCTCCACTGGCTCCCCATCCCTCAGAGGATCAAGTTCAAAATTCTCGTCCTCACCTTCTGTGGCCTTGCCCCCTCCTACTTCTCCGACCTGCTAACCTCTTATCAACTTGTCCATTCCCTCTGCTCAGCAGGCTCCAGGCTGATCCATACCCCCATCCGGCCCACCCCACCATCGGCAGTCGGGTCTTCAGCCTCTCTGCCGCCACCCTCTGGAACCCCATCCCACATTGCCTTCGCCTCGTTCCCTCCCTTCAAGGCACGCCTCAAGACCCGCCTCTTCAACCGTGCCTTCGGCCACCCTCTCTCTTCTCCACCCTCTCTGATCCCAACCCACCCCCACATCCCACTCGGATCCTAATCCCTGACTGTTCAGCACCTTGGGACGTTCTCCCGATGTGAAAGGTGCTTTGCAAATGTAATTTTGTATTGTAGAGAAAGAGAGACAGACAGTGAGAGAAATGGACAAATAGAGAGAGCGCATGTGAGAAATAATGAGATAGTGAGGAAGGCAGAGAAAGACAGACAAACAGAGATGAATCAACAAGAATTTGCATTTATAAAGCACCCTTCATTTAAAAGTGTTTTACAGGAATGGGGCTGGATGGGGTGGACCAAGAGAATTTGAGAAAAAAGTCAAACAAAGGCTAAAAAAAGTTTTTTGTTAACTTTTTCCTAATTTCTTAGAAATGTTGTGACACTGAAACAAATCGACTAAAGAGTCAGCAACAACTAAAATGGAAAGCAGAACTAACGAGATTTAGGAGATTACAAATGAAACACATGATGGTTGCTGCACCAAAACGTGTCGAAAGAGGGTCTCAGGTGCAGCACCATGCAGCCAGAGAACCGAATCATAGAGTCCTGGTGAGGACAGAAGGAGGCCATTCGGCCCACCGTGGCTGTGCCAGCTCTTTAAAAGCTATCCAATTATTCAGAACTCTGCATCTTGTGTCCTCTCCCGCTCTAAGCTCTGTGAGCCGATCACCTCGTCCCCCAGAGGATCGAGTTTAAAATCCTCGTCTTCACTTTTAACGTTCACTTTTAAAGTTGTGCTCCTCCCTAACTCTCTGAACTATTAACACCCATATCAGCCTGTCCGCTTCCTCCGCTTGTCGGGCACTGGCCTGCACCATGACAGGTTTCTTATATTGGAGAATAAACCTTATTTTGTATCAAACAATGTATATATTCCATGGGTTTATTGTCAAACACAGATTCTGGAGTATTTTAGACAAAAGTATTTCCCTTGGCGTTCCTTCTACTTTATATCTTTGCAGATTATTGTTATCCTACTTGGATATCAAGCGATCTAAAATGACACTCCAGTGGAGCGCTGGGTGTGTGCTGCATTGTTTGAAGTGCAGCACATCTTCTGATGAGATATTAAACCAAAGTACCGTTTACCTGTTTAAGTGATCCTTAAGGATCCCCTGGCACTATTCGAAAAGAGAAGATAATTTCTCTCTCCCGATGTCCCGACCAACAATTTGCTAGGGCGAAACGTTAGGCAAGTTTCCTTACTCCACACGCCAGTTTACTTAGCAGTAAGTAGGAACCCGGTTGTTAGTTGATTGGCGGATCACTTTTCCAGGGGTAATAGTCCCATCAAAAAAAATAATGTGGTCACTCAATCCACGACTGTTTGTCTGTGCACAATTGGCTGCCGCGTTACGCCCACAAAATATGCAATCAATCCACTTTACAGTATATTCTGTGAAATGCTTTGAGACATCTAGAAGATGTGACAAAACACTATATCAAATGTAAGGATTTATTATTTTTATTATTATTATAATGATGTGGAGTTTGACCCCCAATAGCATCACAATGTGGAGTTTGAACCCACTGCCTCAGAGGTGTGAGTGTTACCTCTTTGTTGGGGTAAGGCTGAACCTGAGGTTGTCGAGAGTTAAATACAGGAAGAGAGACACGAACCCCCAGCAGGCAGGGCAGATTATTGGCAGATCTGATTGGCAGCCTGTCTGACTGCAATTTCCTAGAAGAGATTCAGGATTCAGTGACGCGTTGTACAGTTGGAGAGTTTGAAAATTCAAGAAGTAGCGAGCGGCTGGGAACTGAGTAGGATCCAGTGTGCGCTCGCTCCCAGCGGTGCGGAGCGATCAGTGCTGGCAAAGTGTCCTTTTTCTCTGTACTAAAACACTCAGAACTCCTGATTGCCTCACGCTGGCCATCTGCAGTGCCGTGGAAGTCAAGAGAGGGCCTGTTTCTACACAGTGGAGCTGACTGGCAAAATCTGGGTAGGATTCCAGTTGTTTTAATCTGAGCACATTGTAGTATCTTTACCTTGTCCTAGGATGATGGGATAGTGTGTGGGGAGGGAGATGGGGGTAAGGAAGAGACTAAATACTTACAATCAAAGCACTCCAAACCTCTTATTCTGGTATTTTTGTAAGGATTAGTATTATTAGTTTTTAAACCCTTTGTGGTTTCTGGTCACTTGTGTCTGTTTCATTCAGTTTCTTACTCATAGTGAGAGAAACCAGTCACTGGGTACAGTGAGTCATCGCACTCAGCTCCTGTTAACGCTGCCCAAATGGGTAGGGTGGTCGTATCTGGACAAGCAGTGGGAAACATTGACAGACAGTGCTAGCAAAGGCAAGCTATGTAGTTTTAGTTGGTTAGACTCCAGCAGTTACCCCAACACACACTCTGGGGTCCCCAAGCCTCGGCTCTTGCGAAACCTGCACCTGATATTTTCCGGAATTAGGTAAGCAGGGTGTGGCCCTCCAGGGCGGGAGTGCGGCTTCCATTCCAACAATCAATTAATAATAATAACCCTTGCATTTGATACAGCGCTTTTCACGTCGGGAGGACGTCCCAAAGCGCTTCACAGAACACACTGTAAAGTGAATTGACTGTATATTTGTGGGCGAACGCGGCAGCCAATTGCGCACAGCAATGTCCCACAGACAGTCGTAGATTGAAAATGACTAATTTTATTATTGTTTTTGGTTTTGGAGGGATTATTATTAGGTGTGTGGAGTAAGGAAACTTGCCCAAGGTTTCGTCCTCTGTCTGGAATTGAACTCAGGTCTCTCGCTTGCAAAGCGAGTGCTCTAACCACTGAGCTACAGGACTCCACGTGTAGGTGGGATGCATGGAATTCTCAGTTTTGTTTGGATACTCTCAAACATGGTGAAGGGGTTCCACTTGTGTCAGACACCAGGCTGTCCCCCAAAAAAGTGGATTTTTTTTTCCTGTTTAATTTTCATTTTGGCTTTGTTTCAAGTAAAATATTTTCCTCTAAACCTTTGAAACCGAAAGAATATTCCTTAAAGGAATTGCAATTGTTCACCTTTGTTTAGTGAATCGACTGCACAAATCGAGCGGACTATAACCTTTTGTTAGAAAATCCAAATAAGAGACACTCGTTGAATGGATTATATTGGTTCTTTAATATTAAGAATCCCAATGGGTTAATACACTCGGTTAATTGCCCGCAGGCACGGCCATCGTCCCATATTTACTAGTTACGGTCGTACCGGACTCATAAACACGTCAAATGCCGAGTGTATTAATTCAGAGTATCCTGCCGAATCCCAAATTGTTAGAAAATAAAATCAGCCAAATCTGTAAGGAAATAACAACTAATGCAACTAAAGTCTAATTCCTTTAACCAGATACCTGACTGTTTTATTATTATTCGTTCGTTATTCCCCAATATCCCGATGGGTCAGACCAAAGGCCGGTATAATCAACAGACCTTATAACAGAATAATATCACTGTAGATATCTTGAGTTCAACACTGTGTCTTTACAACACACAAGCTTGATTCTTCATGCTTTCAGTCTTCTTGCTTACAGCTTTCAATCTTCCATCTGACATCCTCAGTCTTAGTGTTTCTAACTCTCAGTCTTCCATCTCCCGACCTTGTCTCCGCAGCCCGGGATGGTCCCATCTCCCATATCCTTGTCTCCGCGACCCGGGATGGCCCCATCTCCCGTACCCTTGTCTCCGCGACCCGGGACGGCCTCATCTCCAGTACCCTTGTCTCCGCGACCTGGGACGGCCTCATCTCCAGTACCCTTGTCTCCGCGACCTGGGACGGCCCCATCTCCCGTACCCTTGTCTCCGCGACCCGGGACGGCCCCATCTCCCATACCCTTGTCTCCGTGACCCGGGATGGAACCAAGGTCCTCTAGTTTAAGCAACTTGCTCATTAGTTGCTATTCTTGAGGGTTGCCTTCTGTCGCTCGGCCCTCTCAGAATTAGCGACGTATTGCTAAGTCGAGATCCTGTGTCGACCGGTACCTTGGACCGTTATCTCTGTGGGCGTGTTGTCATTTACTGGTAAGAGGTGACCCCCTGCCCTTTTCCAAAGCTGTCTGTTATTCTTTCAAAAACAGAGAAAACAGGATGTGTCCTATCCCATGACTGTCAGTCCAGTTGCCCTCCACACTTAACTTAAAAGTTAACCCATTCACAACATCTATTATGATTCTAGCAGTATACAAAAAGTGTATATTCTAACACTTTCCTGTGTTTGAGAGAATGTTGAAAGTCACGTTACTTCAGAGAAGGAGAGAGAGAGAGATTTGGAAGCTCAGATTCATTGTCTTTTGTGTATTGAGTTGGATATTGAATTTAATCGCTGTGGTGGCCAGGAAATCTGTGGTCATTTCTTCAAAGTTTGCAAACATTAACGTGGCTACTGAGGTGCTCGATAGCGATGAACAATTTCGTAGAAAACGGTAGACATGTCCTGATAGAGCTCTTTAGTTAGTTCCAGGGGCAGAAGCACTGTCTGTTCAGCGGAATGTTAGTGATCCTGTGGCACTATTCGAAAAGAGAAGAGAGTTTCTCCCAGTGTCTTGGGCAACAATTCCCCAAATAAAATTGATCATTTACTTTGCGGCTGTTTGTGGGACATTGCCGTGCGCAAATTGGGCTGCCACACTGGGCTTACAAGTCTGTCACTGCACCTTAAGGAAAGTATGTGAATTGCTTTGAGACATTTTGACTTCTTTGACTTTGCTTTGGGTCATCGTTGCTCCCCGTCAGCTCCCATCACGATCTCGAAGGCCAAGCCAGTATTGTTAAGCAACTTGGGATGTCCGCCCAAGAATAGATAGATAGAAAACATGCTATACAAATGTAAATTTGTTCCTGGTGTTGATTTTGTTTGGGGTAGGCCTGACACTTGTGGAAACCCATCACTGTGCTTAAGAGTATCCAAACCAAGCTGAGAATTCCATGTATCCCACCTGTACATGGAAATTTCAGAGATATTGTTGGAATGGAATGCGCACTCTCTCCATGGAGAGACACATCCTGCTTACCTAATGCTAGAAAGTATTATGCGCAGGTTGGCAAGTGCCAAGCTTTAGGGACCTCAGAGTGTGGGATGGGGTAACTGCTGGAGTCTAACCAGCTAAAACTGCATAGCTTGCTATTGATATCGCTGTCTGGCTGGCTTTCCCGCTGCTTGTCCAGATAGGACCACCCTATCCATTAGGGCTTTGGCTTGCAGGGTTAACAGGAACTGAGTGGAATGACTCTGCCACCAGTGCCTGGTCTGCCTTTCAAAGTCATGCTCAAGAGCTGTGCTGTCATCACAGTTCCCTGGAATACCGTGGACCCGCTTGGCTCAGGAATCAGACTACCGAGTCCGCCACAGAGGGCTGGCTGAATTTCCACATTCTGTTTGATAGACATTGTTATTGATAGGCGCTATACAATACCATACAAAATTACATTTGTAAAGTGCCATTCGGGTTAGGAGGACGTCCCAAGGCAGTGAACAGTCAGGAATTAGAGGTTAGGACCTGTGTGGGGGCGGGTTGGGGTCAGGAAGGGTGGAGGGTAGGAGGGTGGCCAAAGGCACGGTCAAAGAGGAATCTTGAGATGTGCCTTGAAGGAGGCAAGGGAGGGAGCAAGGCGAAGGGAATGTGGGATGGAGTTCCAGAGGGTGGGAGCAGAGAGGCTGAAGGCCCGATTGCCAATGGTGGGTGGGTCGGGCGGGGGACATGCAGCAGGCTGGAGCCGGCTGAGAGGAGGGAGCGGACAGGTTGAAAAGCGGTTAGCAGATCGGAGAGGTGAACTATATCAAGTGAATGGATTATTCTTACGATGATATTCCGATGACGCTTTTCAGGTAGCAAGCATGGAATGTGTCGACAAGATTTGTAGTCTTGCTTTAGCTATTTACAAACTCTGTGATGAAGTCAAAGAGAATCGCAACCAATGCAAACGTCTGAGGATTCGCATCGAAGTGTTGACAGAATCTGTGAAGACCATTACGGAGCAGAAGCTGACCGGAGACTTCACTGACATAGGGAAGGTTCTGAAAGAGTTGGTGGAGACACTGACGGGAACAGAGCATTACATTAAGCGCTTCACTGAAGGGCACAAATTCTGCAAATGGTTCAATGCGTACAAATTCAAGGATCATTTCGAGCATTTGAACGAGAGGCTGAATGATGCAGCTCAAGCCCTGGGTTTAGCATTGCAGACTGAACAGGTCGTCCAACTGAAAAGCATCTTCAAGGCAGAAACCAGGAAGAAGGAGGATAAGGAAGATTCGGAAAAGGATGCGAGAGATCTGGATAAGTTGATGAAGGAAATGAACCAAGGTAATTAGATGACATTTTCTCTATAATTTTTACTTAGTGTTAATCGAATATTTCAGGAATGCAAACATTTTGCAAATAATCTTCACTATTATTATTATTATTGTTATTAATAATGGTAAGGCTCCTAAGTGACTCCCTACCCCCAGTGACTGCTCTGCCCTTCCAAGATCTGCCGATGAGCCAGGTTGGCTGTGTTGTCATCAGCAGTGCCCTGCACTACTGCGGACCTGCCCGGCTTAGGAACCAGACTACCGAGACCACCACAGAAGGCTGGATCGATTCCGACATTCTGTTTGATGGACATTATTGTTGATAGGCGCTATATCAAGTGAATGGATTATTCTTACGATGATTTTCGGATGCACTCCGTTCCTTATGATTGTATGAAATTAAGCAAATCCGAGTCTATAAACAGCTTCTCTTACTTTGCAGAGCAATGTCAGAGAGACCATAATATTTGCCAGAGACTGCAGAGCACAAATCTTGGCGTGGCGGAACTGAAAGAGGATGTGAAGGAAATCAAGCAACTGGTTAAGTCGAGTGAGTGTTCAGAGATGGAGATTGTAAAACGAAGAATCTCGTAAACTGGCATTACTATAGTGGTTAGAGCACTCGCCTCACAAGTGAGAGGATCCGGTTTCAATTCCTGGATGGGCCGAAACCTTAGGAAAGGTTCCTTATTCCACCCACCTCTGCTTACCTCGCAATTGGCGGACATTAAAGATTCCATGTATATTCAAAAAGAGAAGGGAGTTTCTCCTGGTGTCCTGGCCAAGAATCCCCCCAATAAAATTGGTCACTCACTTCATGGTTGTTTGTGGGACATTGTTGTGTGCAAATTAGCTGCCACATTCACCCACAAAGCACACATTGACTGACCTTTACAGTGGCTCCCGTGAAGCACTTTGAGACATCCTCTCAACGTAGAAAGTGCTATGTCAAATGTATGTATTATTATTATTATTATGTACCTCCGGGCCTTGACCTGGGCCTGACGATCTGCCAGGCTCCTCTCTTGCAGATCATCAGAAACCGTCTGTTCCAGTGAAGATCAAAGAAATAAAGTGGGGAGACATCCAGATGAACAATAAAGCCTTCCTGGAAACAGCCAACTCTACTTTTTACAAGGGGACATACCAGAAATTCCCAGTCGCCATTAAACGCTTCATTCACACCAATTCAGCTGAGGTGGAGTAAGTATGGATTAGCTTTCTCACACGCAAAGATTTATGACAATTTTTTTCCTAGTTTTTCTCCATCTTCACCTAGAGGTTTTTGACTTCTTCATCCTTCTACTGAGAAAGATGCACCAGTCACTTGTCCAAGTCGCCATTATTAATATAAGAACGGGCCTTGATTGTGCATCTAAAATTAAGGTGTCAGCAATTAATGTCGCATAATTAATCTGATACTCCATTGTGGACTCCTGTAGCGTAGTGGTTAGAGCACTCGCCTCGCAAGCTGGAGTACCCAGATTCAATTACCGGGCAGGACGGAACATTAATATGCCTTCTAGTGCCTCTCTAGTTAATAACAAATTGACACATGGGACCCTCCCAATTAAACTTGCCGATCTGTTGAGGGAGCTGTTTAATGTTCTGTGTTTTTTTGTTTCGTTCCAGGGAAATTCGGGAAATTTTTCACAAAGAAGCTGAAACGATGAATTACTTTAATTCACCGAACATTGTCCGGTTTTATGGGATCTGCATCCATCAGATAGGTGAGCCTGTGAGGATAGAACCTAAGATAATTAGAAAATTATTTGGGGAGGACAAGTTTGCAGGACTATGGGGAGAGCGCGGGGGAATGTGATTGATTTGGGTGGCTCTTTTCAAAGAGGCACAGGCACGATGGGCCGAGTGGCCTCCTTCTGTGCTGTATAATTCTATGAACCTGCTATACATTGCATCGAAAATCTTTTCCTTCTTTTCCCATTTGTGTTCTCAATTTTAATCATTCACAGCTTCTTCTCCTCCCCTCCCTGCAGCCTTCCGGTAACTCCCGTAGAGTCCCATAGTGTAGTGGTTAGCGCGCTCGCCTCGCAAGCGTGAGGACCTGGGTTCGAATCCTAAGTGGGGAGAAATCTTAGTCAAGTTACCTTACTCCACAGCCCTCTGTTTACAGATTGCTTTCCCAGGATTAATAATCCCTCAAAGTATATATATATATATATACATGATCACTCAATCCATGACTGTTTGTGGGACACTGCTATGCGTTATTGATTGCCGCGTTTCGCCCACAAAATACACAAAGCACTCAAACCTATCTTAACTTGTCAGTACCACTTAATGCATCAAGCTGTCAATCCCGGAAGCATTTATTTATGTACAGTATTTATACATATGTCTAACTCACCAGTCCTGATAACTCGTCACTGAGCCTTGTTAGGAGCCTAGTTGTTAGGCAATCGGTGGATTGCTTTTCCGGGGGTAATAATCCCTTCAAAAACTGTTTGACTGTTTGTGGGACAGTGCTGTGCGCGATCGGCTGCCACTTTTTGCCCCCAAAATATACAGCCAAATCACTTTCAGTATATTCTGTGAAGCCCTTTGAGATGTTTTCTTAACGATAACGTGATAAGGGACTATATCAAATACAAGGAATATTATTACCTTTCGTGCTGTTAGCAGTTTACTGAGTTTGCGTCACTGAGAATGAGATGTGGCATGTTGCACGTACTCTGACTGTGCTTCTCATTTTTTTAATTGGGACTGAAAGTACCAGGAAGGAACACCCTGTCCATCCAACACCTTCTGATCCCTGTACATTTGCTCCCACTTGCCACGAGGCCCAACGCCTATCCTTACCTAATGGTCTTGGGCACTGAAGGCACTATCCAGTGTGCAGTCTTTCGCTCTCTTGTCTGACCTGTCTCAAAATTGTGTGAAAATGAATAGTGTATGTAGTGGAACAGGAAAGAGAAGAGAACGTCAGTGATTTTTTGCCTGGGATTTTGATGATGAATGTGTTAAGTTCTCCTCAGAGCAATACGCTACGTTATACCTCAGCTACATAATCAGTGAACAATCTCTGATCAATCAGAGGTCTATTAAAGAGTTAGCTCTCATTCTAAATGAAAATGCATTAGTTGCTTTCTTAACAGCTGCTCGGGCTGCCTTTCAACCGAGGAATCCAGGGGAGAGAACAGAATGGAGCTCACTGTGTTTTCCTTGTTTGATTCAAAACTGTGCTCTCACCGTCAGTCATGTTCAACAACAACAGCAACTACGAAATTACATTTGTATAGCGCCTTTCACATCGGGAGGACGTCCCAAGGCGCTGGACAGACAGAGTTTCGGACCCAAGCTGGGGGTCGGGGAGGGAGGAGGGCTGGGGTGGAAGCGGAGAGATCAAAAGCACAGTCGTAGAAGAGGGTCTTGAGATGGGTCTTGAAGGAGGCAAGGGAGGGGGCGAGGTGGAGGGACTGAGGGATGGAGTTCCAGTGGTGAGGGCAGAGTGGCAGAAGGCCTGCCCACCAATAGTGGGGCGAGCGAGGTGGGGGATATGAAGCAGGCCGAAGCCCACTGAGCGGAGGGAGCGAGCAGGATGGTAGGGGGTTAGAAGATCGCAGAGTTAGGGGGGGAGTAAGGCCATAGAGGGCTTTGAAGGTGAGGACCAGCATCTTGAACTGTTCCTCTGTATGATGGGAAGCCAGTGGAGTTGGGCGAGGATGAGGTTACTGAGTGCGGGAGGGACGTGAGCTGCAGAGTTCTGGATAATCTACAGCCCATGGAGGGAGGAGTTGGGGAGGCCAACAAGCAATGAGTTTGCATAGTCAAGCCTCAACATAATGAAAGCGTGTATGTTCACTCTACCATCCGAGTAAGCGGGGTTACAGACAATTGACCTCTGATCAGTCGTCTTATAATCGGCCTGTCTCTGTTTCACTCAGGTGACAACACTGTGTTTTTCATTGTGATGGAATATTGTGACCTGGGGAGCCTGAGCTATGTGCTGCAGAGTGAGCGACCTCTCAGTTGGAAGGAGCGTGTCCAGATGTCATTGGATGCAGCCCGAGGATTATACAGGTACTACTACTCATAATAATCCTTGCATTTGATATAGCGCCTTATCACATCATCTCAAAGCTCTTCACAGAATATACTGTAAAGTAAATTGACGGTATATTTTATGGGTGAAATGAGATTAAGAAAGGCAATAGAGGAATGGGACCGTTTTGTTTGATGCATGTGTTGTTTGGATCTTCGCTGAACATGAAGGTGATAGAAAATTTAAATTAGCCATAGGACTGAACTGAATTTCTGAGCTTTCACTTATAGGATGCCCAGATCAGTGCCCAAAGTGCGGATTGAGAATGAATGCTTCCTGGCTTGAGTCTCTGTGCTCTGATTTAACAATCCTTTCATTTGATATCACGCCTTATCATGTCGTTGAGACGTCTCAAAGCGCTTCACAGAACAGATTGCAAAGTAGATTGACTGTGTTTTGTGGGCGAAGCATGGCAGCCAATTGCGACGTGAAAGGCACTGTACAAATTTAATTTGTTGTCTGCGTGTCAGGGAAGCTTCTTTTTGAGTCTTTTTATAAACACAGTGAGTGGTGGGACGTCCTCCCGATGTGAAAGGTGCTCTATAAATGTAATTTTGTTGTTGTTGTTGTGGTGGTGGTGCGGGTCCCCAGCTCAATTAGTGAGCTGCTAATTTCACCAGGACGTTCATGGGGGGAGAAATATCATCAGTGATCTTGCTCCTGATTACTATAATTTGTGTTGCAGGCTGCATCAGACAGAGGAGACGAATAAACTTCACTGTTGTCTTAACAGCACGAGATTCCTGGTTGACAAAGGTCTGGTAGTTAAGGTTAGTGCACAGAGATGGTTAACACCTTAAATAGCAGCCTGGTGCTGCTACGGATTGGAATATTAGGGGTTGCAATGCAGAAATGTTATTTCCAGCTTTTACATTCCTCTGAAATCAAATTTGGTTCCAAATTTAAATGTTACAGTGAGAAGGTAAGCAAGAGGGATTATAGGGGGGGCTAATAGTCCCAAATCCTCCTGTGATGCTCATGAGGTGTCAGCCTGGCGTAGTTGATAGCACTCTTGTCTCTGAGTCAGAAGCCCCATGCTGACACATTGATCTCACATAGTCTAGGCTGACACTCCCATCACAGTGCTGGTGGTGCCACTGCATATTTGGAGATCTTGCAGGGTAGTGGTTAGCTCGCTCGCCTCACAAGTGAGAGGACCTGGCAGGGTGAAACGTTAGGCAAGTTTCCTTATTCCACACAGCTCCCTTAGTGTGCTAACCACTGCACTTATGGGACCCCTCAGGATATAAGGATTATTTTTTTTTATTCTTAATTTTGATGGTGGAACAGGTCACCGGGTAGGTGGGTTGTGATGGCTTTGCTCCTCCCCACTCTGCTCCCTTACCTCTGCCTTGGTCAAGGGATCTCAACTCCCGGCTCTATTCAGCCTCTGGTATCTTGCTCCCCCCGACCCCATCCCCATCAGTGTGGAATGCAGGTTCCAGACCCGGTTACCTGCTCCACCCATTCACTCTCTCTCTCTCTCCTTTCCTGTGGTAAGCTGGGAGGACTGGACTTAGCAAGGACAGAAACCTCGATTCGAAGGAACATCCACAAGAAGCAAGTGGGTCGAATGATGCCATACGCTTCACCACAACAACTGAATGACATCAACTACCCATATGACAAGGCCTGTGAGGTTTACAGGTGAGGATTGGGTACATTAAGTGTGCGGTTGGTTACACGAGAATATTTAAGCAATATTTAAGCTGAACCAAATGTGAAAGCACGAGAAAAGGTTTTAGTGTTATTGGTATGTGTGACTGACAGTGGGTATCACAGACACTCTTCATGTTTGTGTGTTACTGTTGTGTTAGTGACTGACAAGTGTGTGTCACTGTGCATGAGTGACTGACAAGTTTGTGCCGGTGTTGCTGTGTGAGAGAATGGATGTCTGTGTCACTGTGTGTGAGTGACTGGCAGTGTGTGTCAGTGTCAATTTGTGAGTGTGAATGGCAGTTATAAAGACGGTGTCACCAGCAGTTCAGTGGAGAAGTAATGAATGATTGACAGATGATCATTCCCTGATTGGTTTTAATCTTCCTTTCTCCCCCTTCCACCCTCCCCTTTTCAGCTTCGGGATAGTCCTGTGGGAAATAGCCAGTCGTAAAGTACCCTTCAAGGGTAAGTCCCAACCGTTAGAGTAAGACCAGCATTTTTTATTTCTTTCTGCACCATTTATAAAAGCCTCTTAACATCTGCTTCTCATTCTCACCTTCAACTCTCTCCATGGCCTTGCCCTACCCTACCTCTGGACCTCTTATCGACAGACATTACTGATGAGGCCCTCGATAAAAAGGTCCGTGAAGAGCAATACCGTGAACCGCTCCCGGACGACTGTCCCAAAGACCTCCGTGAACTGATTGATGAGTGCCGCTCCTTCGATCCCATTGAGCGTCCCACAATTGGAGGTGGGTGATGCCTTTACCATGGTCTGATCCCTCTGATTGCTCACTCTATGTGAATGGTAAACTTAGTGCTGGTGGTGAACTCATGAACGCGAGATAGTTGGTGGCCAATCTTTTGGTCAGCCAACCAAATACATTTTTCTTTATTGAATCTTTCTTCATTTATTATGTGGAGTCCTGTAGCGTATTGGTTAGAACACTTGCCTCGCAGGCGAGAGGAATTAGGTTTGATTCACAAGCAAGGTGAAATCTTAGGCAAGTTTCCTTACTCCACACGCCTCTGCTTACCTAGCAGTAAGTAGGAACCCGGTTGTTAGTAGATTGGCAGATCGCTTTCTGGGGGTAATAATCCCTTAACAAAATTTGGTCACTCAATCCATGAATGTTTTGGGGACACTGCGGTGCGCAATTGGCTGCTGTGTTTCACCCAGAAAACTATACAGTCACTACAGTATATCCTGTGAAGCGCTTTAAGTCGTCTCGATGACTTGTTAAGGCCTATATCAATTGCAAAAATTATTATTATTACACTGGCGCGGGCCACTTTTGGTGTATCAAGAAGTGGCCCACAGGCCTGGCATCAATCCAGATGAGTCCGCGCCGAATCAATACCTTTTTTCCAGCAGCTACTGAGCCGCGATACCCCATGGATTTGTTGTAAGTATGGCGACTGTGTATTTTATAGGCTAGTATTTTGGTTCAGATGCCAACTGGGAGAGATGATGATGATGGGAGAGATGTCCAGGTTTGTTGACGCTCCATATAATAATCCTTACATTTGAGATGTCTCAAAGCTTCCGCTTCAGGGAAACCTTCCTAGTGTTTCGCCCTTACTGGGAATCGAACCTGGGTCCTCTCGCTTGCAAGTTGAGTTCTCTAACCTCTGTGCTACAGAACTCCACATAGTGCTCTCAATGTTCCATGTAGCTGCAGACTATGAGCCTCTTCACCCTCCCAACAAATAGATAAATATGAGTGTTGGTTTTGCTGCTCCAGGGACATGTCCAGCGTATCTCACACCTCTTTGTTCTACTTTCTTTCAGCTATTGTCGACAGGCTCGCAAACATTATGCAAACATTGAACGAGTAGCTACCTCTCTGTGGTAGCCAGTGTGCGGTTCAATATCGTTTCACCAGGTGTCGCCACGCCATGTTTACGTGCCATCTTCTAAAGACACCCTCATCTTGTCATTCCTCCCTGCTGTTTTCTTGTGTCACAAAGTCATGTTACCCCCATGATTTCTCCCCACCCCCCCTCCCACAGGACACTGACCAACAACTGAAACGTGGAAGAATGATGATAATTGTATTTAGAAGTAATTAATTTTACTTGGTGTAAGTGTTTAAGCAATCTGGGTTGCTACCCTGTGTGAAGGGCACTATATAAATTGTTGTTTAACTGAATTTAGACGTCCAGAGGATTGCGGTGTGTGTGTGTGAGCGCCATTGTTTTCATAGCAGCTAATGATCCGTTGCCATGCTCGGTGCCACATCTTCCATACCACGATGGGGTGCTGAGACGAAATACATCTCTGAAAGCTTGTTTCTGTTCTTCCATAGTCTCATATTTCTGATTTGTAACAGGGAGGATAAGAGGACTTTCTGGACACCCTGTCGACAGCTCCACACCGGTCATACGCACCAAACGCACAACGTCCCTAAACCATTTCTTTTTTGTCTGTTACAATCTCAGTCTTTGATTATGTTGCTTCCAGTTTCGTTTGCCTCATGATTTGCCCTCGCCTTCAAATGCCTTGTGTGCCTTACCCCACCCTGTCTATCTCTGCAATCCCCTTCAATTTACTTCATTCCCCTGCCCCACCATCAGTGGGAGAGCCTTCAGACACTTTTCCCCCTTTCTCTGAAACTCTCTCCTGCAGTTGCTCCACCTTGCGCCTTATCTCTCTTGCTTATAAAAATTCCACTTGGAGAACTCGTTCTAGTCAGCCACTCCCTCCACTCAGCTCCCTCATAGTTCAAGCTCCTTCAGAACCTCTCACCCCCCCCAACCTTGCCCGGCTTACCCTGAATTTTAACACTGTGACCCCTGGTTATAGTTTCTCCAACCAGGGGAAAAAGTCTCCCACTATCTATTCTGTCGTGCCCATTAATAATCTTATAGGTTTCTATAAGATCACCTCTCATTCTTCTATATTCTAGAGAATATAGGCTTAAATTGCTCAACCTATCCTCCTAACTCATCCCCCTCATCCCTGGTACCTACCTAGTGAATCTACGTTGTACCCCCTTCAAGGCAAGTACATCCTTTCTTAAATAAGGAGACTAAAACTGGACACAATACTCTAGGTGTGGTCTCACCAGGGCCCTATACAGTTGCAGCAAGACTTCCCTACTCTTATATTCTAACCCTTTTGTAACAAATGCCAACATACCGTTAGCCTTCCTAATTGCTTGCTGTACCTGCAAACTAACATTTTGTGACTGGTGTACAAGGACACCAAAGTCCCTCTGAACGCTAACACTATCTTAGTCTCTCCCCTTCTAAAAAATAATCTGCTCCACTGTTTTTGCCACCCAGGTGGATGACCTCACACTTCCCTGCATTATACTTCATCTGCCACCTATTTGCCCACTCACCTTGCATATCTATATCTCATTGCATTTTTTTTGTGTCATCCTCGGTGTTTACTCTCCCTTCTAGTTTAGTGTCATCCGCGAATTTGGATATATTAAGTTCGATGTCCTCATCTAGATTGTTGATGTAGATTGTAAATATTTGAGGCCCAAGCACTGATCCTTATGGCACTCCACTAGTCACATCCCGCCAATTTGAGAAGGACCTGTTTATCCCTACTCTTTGTTTTCTTCCCGTTAGCCATTCTTCAATCCATGCTAATATATTCCCCTTAATTCCATGGGCCCTAATGTTATGGATCAACCTTTTATGCGGCACCTTATCAAATGGCTTTTGGAAATCTAAATACACTACATCCACTGATTCCCCCCATCTAATCTACTTGATATGCCCTCAAAGAAATCTAAAAGATTTTGTTAAGCATGACTTCCCTTTTGTAAAGCCATGTTGACTCTGTCTAATCGTATTGTGATCCTCTAAGTATCCCACTACAACATCCTTAATTAAGGATTCTGGAATTTTCCCTATCACTGATGTCAGACTAACTGGTCTATAGTTCCCCATCTTTTCTCTCACACCCTTCCTAAATAGTGGTGTGACGTTTGCAATCTTCCAATCAATGGGAACTGTTCCAGAATCCAAAGAATTTTGGAAGATCAGACACAAGGCCTCCACTATCCTTTGAGCTACCTCTTTTAAAACCCAAGGATGCAGACCATCAGGTCCAGGAGACTTGTCACTTTTTAATGCCAACAATTTCCGTAGCACCAATTCTTTGCGAACGTAAATTTCCCCAAGTTGCTCCCTATCATTAGCCCCTTGGTTCATCTCTATTTCTGGTAAACTTCTTGTGTCTTCTAACGTGAAGACAGAAGCAAAGTATTTATTCAGGGATTCTGCCATATCCTTATCCCCCATTATAATTCTTCCTGTCTCTGCCTGTAATGGATCCACATTTACTTTTGCTAGCCTATTCCTCTTAATGTATTTATAAAAACTCTTACAATCTGTCTTAGTGTTCCTAGCGAGCTCCCCTCCTAGCGAGCTCCCCTCGTAATCCATTTTCTCACTCTTAATGAGCTTTTTGGTTTTCCTTTGTTGATCCCTAAAACACTCCCAGTCCTCAGGTTTGCTACTCTTTTTGGCAGTTTTATAGGCCTTTTCTTTTAGTTTTATACTTTCTCTAACTGCTCTAGTTAGCCACGGATGAACTGCTTTCCCTGTGGTACTCTTATTCCTTGAAGGAATATGTGACCGCTGAGAATTTTGCACTACATCTTTAGACATTTGCCACTGTTGGTCTATTGTCATATCCATTAATCTAATTCCCAGTCTATTTTAGCTAATTCTTTCCTCATACCTGCAAAGTTAGCTTTATTTAAATTTAAGACCCTTTCTTCGGATTTGACTACATCGCTCTCTAACTTAATGCTAAATTCTATCATGTTATGATCATTCTGCACTAGAGGAGCTTTAATATCTATATTACCGATTAGCCCTGTTTCGTTACACAAAACAAGGTCCAGGATGGTCTGTCCCCCAGTTGGTTCCTCATTTAGTGACGTACAGAAAGGCGCTGTATGTCACTAAATTGTCACTGTCCATTCAGGTACATGTAAATTTCTCCCTGTTATCTTGCTTTATATTCCCCTCCCAATCCCCCAAATGAATTTGTTGTTTATGGATGTCCTGGTGCTCATTAGAAATCTAAGGATACTTATTCCTAAGAATTATATTTTATAAAGTGCAACAATGTTTATTTTTTATGTGAAAGATACTGGACTGTACAAACATGGTATCATTACATTTTAAAGGGAAATAAAGTGATTCTTATCAGACTGTCTGTATTTGAGCTCTTTGTGGGTCACAGATTGTTCAATCAATATGCAAGAATCTTTCCCATCCAAGTGAGTTTAGAAAATGATGAAACAGTGTGTCTCATAATAGTTATCAGGAATTACTCATTCTATATAATAATAATAATAATAATAATAATAATAATCCTTGCATTTGATATAGCGCTTTTCACGTCGGGAGGACGTCCCAAAGCGCTTCACAGGATAGACTGTAAAGTGAATTGACTGTATATTTGTGGGCGAACGCGGCAGCCAATTGCGCACAGCAATGTCCCACAAACAGTTGTAGATTGAAAATGACCAATTTATTATTGTTTTATTTTGGAGCTGTCTGATCCTATTTGTCTCTATCCGACTCCCGGGTATCCATTTTCTTTCCCCCCTCTTCCGATGTCCAAGTAGTGAGACCATTTGAATAATAATAAACCTTGCATTTGAGATAGCGCCTTATCACGTCTTCGAGAATACACTGGGAGGTGGATTGACCGTATATTTTGTGGGCGAAACGCGGCAGCCGATGCGCACAGCAGCGTCCCACAAACAGTCGTGGATCGAGTGACCAAAATTATCATCATTTTTTTTGGAAGGGAATGATTAAGCCCCTGGGAAAGCGATCCACCTATTGACTGACCACCGGGTGACCATTTACTAAGAGGAGTGTGGAGTCAGGAAACGTGCCCAGTGTTTCGCCCCCACTCTGCCCCAACCACCGAACCCGGGCACCGAACCCGACCACCGAACCCGGGCACCGAACCCGACCACCGAACCCGGGCACCGAACCCGACCACCGAACCCGGGCACCGAACCCGACCACCGAACCCGACCACCGAACCCGACCACCGAACCCGACCACCGAACCCGACCACCGAACCCGACCACCGAACCCGACCCGAACCCGACCACCGAACCCGACCACCGAACCCGACCACCGAACCCGACCACCGAACCCGGCACCGAACCCGACCACCGAACCCGACCACCGAACCCGACCACCGAACCCGACCACCGAACCCGACCACCGAACCCGGGCACCGAACCCGACCACCGAACCCGACCACCGAACCCGACCACCGAACCCGGGCACCGAACCCGACCACCGAACCCGACCACCGAACCCGGGCACCGAACCCACCGCCGAACCCGACCGCCGAACCCGACGCCGAACCCGACCGCCGAACCCGACCGCCGAACCCGACCGCCGAACCCGACCGCCGAACCCGACCGCCGAACCCGACCGCCGAACCCGACCCCGACCCGACCCGAACCCGACCGCCGAACCCGACCGCCGAACCCGACCGCCGAACCCGACCGCCGAACCCGACCCCGAACCCGACCACCGAACCCGGACCACCGAACCCGGGCACCGAACCCGACCACCGAACCCGACCACCGAACCCGACCACCGAACCCGACCACCGAACCCGACCACCGAACCCGACCACCGAACCCGACCACCGAACCCGACACCGAACCCGACCACCGAACCCGACCACCGAACCCGACCACCGAACCCGACCACCGAACCCGACCACCGAACCCGGGCACCGAACCCGGGCACCGAACCCGGGCACCGAACCCGGGCACCGAACCCGACCACCGAACCCGACCACCGAACCCGGGCACCGAACCCGGGCACCGAACCCGGGCACCGAACCCGGGCACCGAACCCGACCACCGAACCCGACCGCCGAACCCGACCGCCGAACCCGACCGCCGAACCCGACCACCGAACCCGACCACCGAACCCGGGCACCGAACCCGACCACCGAACCCGACCACCGAACCCGGGCACCGAACCCGACCACCGAACCCGGGCACCGAACCCGACCACCGAACCCGACCACCGAACCCGGGCCACCGAACCCGGGCACCGAACCCGGGCACCGAACCCGACCACCGAACCCGACCACCGAACCCGGGCACCGAACCCGACCACCGAACCCGGGCACCGAACCCGACCACCGAACCCGACCACCGAACCCGACCACCGAACCCGACCACCGAACCCGACCACCGAACCCGACCACCGAACCCGGGCACCGAACCGACCCGACCACCGAACCCGACCACCGAACCCGACCACCGAACCCGACCACCGAACCCGACCACCGAACCCGGGCACCGAACCCGACCACCGAACCCGACCACCGAACCCGACCACCGAACCCGGGCACCGAACCCGACCACCGAACCCGACCACCGAACCCGGGCACCGAACCCAACCGCCGAACCCGACCGCCGAACCCGACCGCCGAACCCGACCGCCGAACCCGACCGCCGAACCCGACCGCCGAACCCGACCGCCGAACCGACCGCCGAACCCGACCGCCGAACCCGACCGCCGAACCCGACCGCCGAACCCGACCGCCGAACCCGACCGCCGAACCCGACCGCCGAACCCGACCGCCGAACCCGACCGCCGAACCCGACCGCCGAACCCGACCTCCGAACCCGACCACCGAACCCGGGCACCGAACCCGGCCACCGAACCCGACCACCGAACCCGACCACCGAACCCGACCACCGAACCCGACCACCGAACCCGACCACCGAACCCGACCACCGAACCCGGGCACCGAACCCGGACCACCGAACCCGACCACCGAACCCGACCACCGAACCCGACCACCGAACCCGACCACCGAACCCGACCACCGAACCCGACCACCGAACCCGACCACCGAACCCGGGCACCGAACCCGGGCACCGAACCCGGGCACCGAACCCGACCACCGAACCCGACCACCGAACCCGACCACCGAACCCGGGCACCGAACCCGGGCACCGAACCCGGGCACCGAACCCGGGCACCGAACCCGACCACCGAACCCGACCACCGAACCCGACCGCCGAACCCGACCGCCGAACCCGACCACCGAACCCGACCACCGAACCCGGGCACCGAACCCGACCACCGAACCCGGGCACCGAACCCGACCACCGAACCCGACCACCGAACCCGGGCACCGAACCCGACCACCGAACCCGACCACCGAACCCGGGCACCGAACCCGGGCACCGAACCCGACCACCGAACCCGGGCACCGAACCCGACCACCGAACCCGACCACCGAACCCGACCACCGAACCCGGGCACCGAACCCGACCACCGAACCCGACCACCGAACCCGACCACCGAACCCGACCACCGAACCCGACCACCGAACCCGACCACCGAACCCGCACCGAACCCGACCACCGAACCCGACCACCGAACCCGACCACCGAACCCGGCACCGAACCCGACCACCGAACCCGACCGCCGAACCCGACCACCGAACCCGACCACCGAACCCGACCACCGAACCCGACCACCGAACCCGACCACCGAACCCGACCACCGAACCCGACCACCGAACCCGACCACCGAACCCGACCACCGAACCCGACCACCGAACCCGACCACCGAACCCGACCACCGAACCCGACCACCGAACCCGACCACCGAACCCGACCACCGAACCCGACCACCGAACCCGACCACCGAACCCGACCACCGAACCCGACCACCGAACCCGACCACCGAACCCGACCACCGAACCCGACACCGAACCCGACCACCGAACCCGGGCACCGAACCCGACCACCGAACCCGACCACCGAACCCGACCACCGAACCCGACCACCGAACCCGACCACCGAACCCGACCCGACCCGACCACCGAACCCGACCACCGAACCCGACCACCGAACCCGGGCACCGAACCCGACCACCGAACCCGACCACCGAACCCGACCACCGAACCCGACCACCGAACCCGGGCACCGAACCCGGGCACCGAACCCGACCACCGAACCCGACCACCGAACCCGACCACCGAACCCGGGCACCGAACCCGACCACCGAACCCGACCACCGAACCCGACCACCGAACCCGGGTCGCGAGTGCGAGTGCTGTAACCACAACACTACAGGACTCCACGGATATTCAATCAAAGACCATATATTATTATTATTATTATTTATTTGGTTGACCGGTGGCCACCGCTGACCCAGACCAGCCTCGCCCCGCCCCTCCAGCCATGATTGACAGGCGCGACTGGAAAGTGGCTGCGTTAGACGCGTGATACCGGAAGTGGCTGTGACTGACAGGTGGGACCGGCAATGGCTGTGACTGACGGGCGGGACCGGAAGTAGTTGTGATTGACAGGCGGGACCGGAAGGAGGCGGGCGGGAGCCAGTGGCGCGGAGTTTGGGTTGGAAACTGACGAGAAGCTCCGCGAGCGTCGCCCCGGAGACCGGGACCTCAGGGTGACCGCAGCTCAGGCCTCGCCGCCTGGGACCCGGGAGGCGCCGCGCCTTTGTTCTGCTGCTCAACCCCGAGTCAGGCCTGAGATCCCCGGCCTGGAGTTACAGTCAGTGCGGGAGCCGAGGCTGCTTTCCCGGTGAGGCCGACTGTGGGCGCTCTGGGTGGGAATGTGTGTCACGGCGGCTCTGAGAGAGAGGGTGGGGGCTCCTGGGGGGGTGGGGGCTGCCCGGGGGGGGTGCCTGGGGGGGTGGTGCCTGGGTGGGGGGCCCGGGGGGTGCCTGGGGGGGGGGTGCCTGGGGGGGTGGGGGGTGCCTGGGGGGGGGCCTGGGGTGGGGGGCCTGGGGGGTGGGGGGGTGCCTGGTGGGGGGTGCTTGGGGGGGTGGGGGGTGCCTGGGGGGGTGGGGGGGAATTGGTGTTGGGATGTTGCTGTGAGCAATTGGCCACTTTACAGTATATCCTGTGAAGCGCTTTGAGACGTCTCGAAGACGTGATCGGCGCTGTGTCAAATGCGAGGATTATTATTACTGTTATGTTGCTCCTATGGTAACAACAACAACTTGCATTTACGCAGCACCCCTCACGCAGGGTAGAGCCCCCAGAGCGCTTGACAGTGGCTAAACACGACCCCTATAAACACGTGTCCCCAGGTTCTGGCTGATCTCTGCCTCTCCTCCTGGCCCAGGAATGGCTCAAGATGTGATGGATGTGGACATGCAGTTGGAGGATGACGTTGCTTTACTTCCCAGCACTGACCAGCCCAGTCTCCAGCGCCCAGTCGCTGGGCCCTCAGCGCTCATCCCCGCTGGCGTGCCCGCCGACCAGGAAAGCGAGGCGGAGCCCGCGACCCCGGCCGCTCCCCCCAACCCTCGTCTGGAAGCAGTCCTGCTCACTGAGGAACTGCAGAGGCTGCAAGGGGCCCTGCAGTCAGTCGCTCAACATCTGTCCCTCGGGCAGAGAGCTGGGCAGCAGCGTAGGAGGAACAGCCGCCGGCAGCCAAGAGTACGTCATTCCCAGAGAGCAGCAACAGCCAATGCGAGGTAACCTCAGAGCCTGTACATTGTCACCAATCAAGCACTTTCACTCTGGTTATATTGGGCTGCACTAGGAAAGAATAAGAAAAAACTGGCACTTTACAGCACCTTACACATTGAAATGTCTCAAACAGGTTTACAGCATTCGCTAACCGGTGTAGCTTCAGCTTCAGTTGGTCACTTTACAACTACGATGCTCCCCATGGGTTCTGCTGCCAGTCACACGCACAGTCAAGAGTTCGATCTCTTGCACTTCAACTGATGGCTTGATCACAATGCAAATGGGGAACAATCGCAAAGGAACAGCCTCCCTCTTTAGACCACGGGACTTATCCTGTATGTTTCCTCCCTCTACAGCAGGTAAACATAGATGTACGCTATACAGGGAGATGACTAAAATCCTGTAATGGCAAACTCCCTCCCTGCTTGGATTTCCAAATGTTCTTGCAGACAGTGGAGTTTATGTCGAGCAGGTGAAATTGGCTCAAGTGTGACTGTCATGGTTACAGGCGGGAATTTTCAGAAATAGTTATTTGTCCAACAACTACATTCCATTTTAAACTCCACATCCCCTACTTGCGTTTTGCCAGCCTCCCTCAATTCTTTCTCTCTAGAAAGAGATCCAGAATAATTGGCTTTTGAATCATTAATGTTATTCATTTAATTGTCTTAGAAATTTATTCTGTAATTCCTTGTCACTTTGTGTACAATGTGAAAATTAGCCTAATTTCCCTCCATGCGTCTAGGTATCAGCCTGGTGCAATTGGTAGCATTCTTGCCTCTGATCAGATCTTGTGGATTCAAGACCCACTTTAAGTTCATAGTCTAGGCAGACACTACTGTACAATGCTAGAGGAATGCTGAATTGGCAGAGGCATTGTCTCCTGCCTGCTCAGGGGGACATTAAAGATCCCACGATACTCTTTGAAACGCTTTCTGGGCCAAAAATCCCCCAGCTAAAATTTGTTGTTCACTTCACAGTGGTTTGAGGGACATTGCACAAACTCCTCAAACATTCCCTTGTCTTAGTTTCCTGATGCACATTGTTGAAATGACGTTTGTAGATCTGGGAATCTCGAGGCTGGATTGTGTGCGCGAGCGCACATCTGGACAGATATTGCTGGTATGCGGAATTGTGTTGAGCTCCAGGCGAGTAGGATTTATGTATTGCCTGCAGTTGGGGTATGGATTTCAGTCATTATGTGCATGTGTCCTAATTCTAGGACTGTCTCCTTGGACAACTACTTCCGGGTTAACCAACCCCGAGCCACGCCATCAGTCAGTCAGGTTCAACTTGGAGATGAGGAGATGAACAGCAGCATCAATAATTCCAGCTCAGACCCAAGCACGGATTTCAGTGAAACGGAGGAGAGCGGCAGCACAACGGAGATAGAGGACGAGGGGGAGACAGCAGGAGCTCCATCAACGGGTGCTTCAGGTTGGTGAAAGAGGTGTGGGTGTGCTGTCACAGGGTATAAAGCATTGAATTAAAAATATTTGTGTGGGATAAACCTAAATAACATAGAATGATAAACACAGAAACGCGTCATTTAGCCCAACTAGTCTGTGCCTGTGTTTATACTCCACCCAAGGAGGTTTATCCTCACCCTCTTATACCCTTCTGTTCCCTTTTCCTTTGTTTTAGCAACACATTTTCTCTTAACTATTTGATGCTTTTTGCTTAAAGCACAGTTTCCACAGCGAGTTCCACATTCTCAACATCCTTTGCGGTGAAGACATTTCTCTTAAATTCCATATTACAGTTTGTGGCGCTCTGTGGTAAATGGGGTTGGACGCTGAGCAGGGGAGGGAGGAAGTGACAATAGGCGCAGTAGAAGAGGTAGGTTTTGAGACAGGAGTTGAAGACGCGGCGAGAGGGAAGGAATTTTGGAGATTAGGGGTGTAGAATCTAAAAGCTCATCCACTGTTTTTGGAGCTAATAGGGCGATGGATGTGTAGCAAGCCGCCTTCCATTTCATTGAGCCATCTGTGCAAGTTTAAGACAGTTTTAACCACTTGTCTTGCATTTACTGATTTCGCTTCTTTTGTGCCTATGACTTCTTGCTTCCCTATCAGCACTTGGCATTTTTCAGATGTTCCAGTGCCTTGTTCAATCAATTCGGTGATATTTCGCCGAAACTTTGATGGTGGGGTGGGGGGGGAAGATAATGCAATGTAAGTTTCTTTACAAGTATGAGGAATAAATCAACATTAAGTTTATGTTTAAAATATATCATTCCTTTCGTATGACATTAAATAAAAGCAGAATGCTGTTGGCGAGTTTCAGGGTTGTACTTCAGCCCTTGGCTTGATGTGTGGGAATCTGGAATCCCAGTCACACCCACTGCAGAGGTAAGAGCATTTGTGAACTCCAAAAGCCTCTCGCACCCTTCACTCTCATTCTCACGTACTGCATAATCATACTTGGGTGGAGTTTATTGGCGTTCTGTTAAATGATAACAAAAAGTACAGTTTAAAGTTTATTTTCTTTTTCCCACTTTACGATAGCAATTATTATAATCCTTGCATTTGCTATAGCACCTTATCACAACATTGAGCGCTCTCAAAGCGCTTCACAGAATACATTGTAAAGTGGATTGACTATGTATTTTGTGGGCAAAACGTGGCAGCCAATTTAGCACAGAGGTGTCCTACAAACAGTCGTGGATTGAATGACCATTTTGTTTTGAGGGATTATTACCTCTAATCAATTGACTATCAGTTACTTGACTATCAGTTACTTGACTATCAGTTACTTGACTATCAGTTAATTGACTAACAGTTAATTGACTAACAGTTAATTGACTAATCAGAACGCAAAATACTGCAGATGCTGGAAATCTGAAAACAAAAAACAGAAGTCACTGGGAACACTCAGCAGGTTAGGGAGCATCTATGGAGAAAGGAAAGTGAGTCCAGTTCTGACCAAGGATCGTAGACCCAATACGTTGACTCACTTTCCTTACTCCATAGATGCTGCCTGACCTGCTGAGTGTTCCCAGTGACTTCTGTTTTCATGAACTAAATCAGGTTCCTTAAGATCTCTCACACCTGTATAAGACCTTCTTATTTTTCATACTAAATGGTGTCACTATCAGTATTAATTTATTGCATTCACTCATTGCTTACATGGAGATTGAAATGCTTGCTGTGACTGTGTTGTGTGTTTTTCAGCTTCTGCTGTTGCTCTGGTCCAGACCATCCTGACCCCAGCACAGAGTACAGAGGATGAAGATTCCCGGTCTCTCCTTCAGGACCAGGTTAGGCATTCCTTGTACTTGGAATTCTTTCAGCCAAGGTAGTGCCTGTTCCAAAACCTGTTTATTGTCTTGGGATAATTATCATAGAATCGAATCTTACAGCACAGAAGGAGGCCATTCCGCCCATCATGGTGAGGTTTGTGGGTGTTGTAAATCTGATTCTGACTGTGTGTATGGCTTGTTTGTACTGCCGGAGACTGTTTCTGCCCATCTAAGGCTCGCCTGGGCTGTTTGAGTACAGTAAAGTTTTGTGCAGTATTCCAACAATATTATGACTGGGCTGTATTGTTGGGATACTGTACAGTGCCTTTAAGCATTTAGTGTGTGAAATAAGTGACCTGAATGGCAGCTCAATGATGCATTCATGATCCCATGTGAGGATGGGATGGAGGTTGAGCTAAGTCTATGTACCTCTGACTGAGTGCTTTATATTTAGGAAACCCAGGGGTCACACACAGAGGAGTCTTCACATGTGAAGCATGATGCGCCAAGTAGCAAGATCACCAGGTCTGCATCTGATGATGAAGGAGATACCTGCTCCATCTGCTTTGAGCCATGGACTAATGCGGGCAATCACCGTCTTGCTGCCCTGAAGTGCGGCCATCTTTTTGGCTTCACCTGCATTGACCGGTGGCTGAAAGGCCAAGGAGGAAAATGTCCTCAGGTAGGTGGCCAGTGTACTGGGAGGGGTGGTGCGGTGAGTTGGCCTCATGATCATTGCAGACGTTTGCAAATCCAGTGAAACCCTTTTAGAATCCTCATATTTGAAATCTGTGTGATTGGACTTGCACCACCACAACATCAACTTGGTAGCATCCCAGAGTGCTTAACAGTGGCGGAGTCTGACCCCGAGCCAAGGAGAGAGGGAGGGTGGAGGTGACCGTTAGCACAATCAAAAAGGAAGATCATTACACAAGATTTGAAAGTGGGGAGGGATGGGGCAAGGCGGAGGGATTGTGGGAGAGGACTCCAGAGCTTCAGGATACAGTGAATTCTCAAACTGCTCAAGATCACGGGTGGTTTGGATGAAGAAAAGCCTTTAAACCATTGGATCTCATCCTTCTGGAATACCCACTCTGTCATCTTCCCATTGCCGCACCGAGCAGTTTATTAAATGAGTCTTGGCTTCAACATCCTGATAACCCATTCCAGCTGTAACTACCCTTTGTGTAAAGAAATACTTCCTGGTGTCTGTCATAAAGTTGCACTTCAAAGGGCTGAACTGGTGATGCTTTGACATCTCAAGATTTTTTCTACAATAAAGTTTCTTGTAGATCTTTCGGCAAAGTCCCCTCCCTGAACAATGGGGATCTGAATTGTTCCTCTCCTCTGTATTGACTCTTGGCCCTTTAACAACCCTTTTCCTAACTGACTAGAACCGAATGTTGTCTTCCTATTGTTTGACTGATCTCACTGTATATGGGTTGCGAGAGAGAACAGAGCTCACTGCACTGTAAGTGTATTTTACTCACAACGTTGAGATGGCGACGTGGTAGACAGTGTTCTTATTGGACAATGAGAAGCTTGTGATGGGACTTTGACTGTTCTCCTGCTGATAGGGAGCTTGTGTTGGTCTCTTACAGTGTAATAAGAAAGCCAAGCGCTCAGACGTAGTGCTGCTGTACGCTCGAGTGCTGAAAGCCGTGGACACCAGTGAGCAGGAGCGCTTGAAGAGGTACGTCACTGGTTGGTGGGGCAACCTCTTTGGCTGGACAACAAAATAAATGTTTCTTGATTGACCATTTCTTGATTAATGGCAAAAATCTATGACATTTTCTTATCTTTATGATTCTTTCGCGCACAAAATATACAGTCAATTCACTTTACAGTATATTCTGTGAAGCACTTTGAGATGTCTCAAAGACGCGATAAGGAGCTATATCAAAGGTGAGGATTTTTTATTCTTATTTATTTTGTTGACCAACTAAAAAGGTCCCATTAAGATAGATAGGAATAGGGCCTTGCAAGATTCTGCCTTTACTGCAGGGTGGGTGGTTTCATTTTCAGTTTGAGGACGGAGTGGAGAGAGTCTCTTATGTTTTATTCATTGAAAATCCAGCTTTAAGCAGATATTAAGTTGTAGACATTTTGTGTTTTAAAACCATTCGATAAGTTTTAAGTTCATGTGTCCCAGCTTCTGCCTGAAATATATTGATTATGCAGCTTTTTTTTATGAACAAGAGCGCATTGTTCCGGCCCAGTCCTTGCTGACGGCTTCCTATTTGGATATATTTTCGCCCACAAAACATACAGTCACTAGACTTTACAGTATATTCTGTGAAGTGCTTTGAGACGTTCTAGAAGACATAATAAGGCACTATATCTAATGTAAGGAATATATATCTGAGTGCAAAGCCTTGACTGTCCAGCGCCTTGGGATGTCCTTCTGACGTGAAGGGCATTATGCAAATGTAATTTTTGTTGTTTCTCACTGACGGCCCCTCTTGCCCTCTCTCTCTTTCTGGGGGTTTCTCTTTACCCTCTTGTCTGGACAGTGATCTGGAGAAGGAGCAGATGTTACGACGGAAGGCAGAGCTGGAATCCGCACAGTGTCGTCTCCACCTGCAGGTCGTGTCAGACAAGTGCACCAAGTTACACAAGCAGCTGCAGGTGAGGACTGGTGTGCCCTGTGTACCAGCAGAGACTGGGTGAGAGACTTTGACAGCACAAAGCACCTTGACATTTGTAACGCCTGTGCACAATCGGTTCCACTGATCCAGTGGGAAATGTTTATTAGCCAGGAGTCCTGAGCATATGGAAACCCTCAAATTGCTAAGCCTTCAGCTGCACTTATTGAGTTCTCACAGAAGCAGAGTTTGATTGGCATTTCTGGAGGTTCTGCAACCTCTCCCCAGAATTTATCGCTCCTGTGTATACAGATCAGGGAGCCTTTCAAGGACCTCTGGTACTTAACAACTCTTGTTGTCTGGCTCCGTTGGTTGCACTCCCGTCTCTAGGCTCAGAAGGTTGTGGATCCCCAGAGAGGGAACTGGGCTAGTAATTTAAGCTGCATTGCCAAAGCTAACGTTAGTGGTTAGACTGGTGGTTCAGATGAATCTTAAAGATGTTTTGGCATGTTTATGAGGGATTTTCCTGGTTTCTTGGTTAATGTTCCTCCCGCATCCAAATTCACCAGTGGTCAAATTAAATTGATCATTTATTTTATCATTGCTGTTTGTGAAGTGTTTCTGAGGTGGTTTAGATGCTGTGTTTAATTGCACTGCAACACCCCTTAATAATAATAATAATAATAATAATCCTTGCATTTGATATAGCGCTTTTCACGTCGGGAGGACGTCCCAAAGCGCTTCACAGAATAGACTGTAAAGTGAATTGACTGTATATTTGTGGGCGAACGCGGCAGCCAATTGCGCACAGCAATGTCCCACAAACAGTCGTAGATTGAAAATGACCAATTTATTATTGTTTTGTTTTTGGAGGGATTATTATTAGGCGTGTGGAGTAAGGAAACTTGCCCAAGGTTTCGCCCTGCCTTGTGCGGCACTTTGAAGCATACCCAGCTAGTACCACCCTACCTGTAAGACTTACAGGATTAACAGTAGTCGACTGGAAATCATCTGCTCCAGGTGATCCCATCGATGTGCTGTAAGCCTCACTGAGTAGGCAGGCTGCTTAATAATTAAAGGGTTTTTTGTTGGGGTGTTTTTGAACAGCCGAGTATCTGAAACATGTGGAAACCCATCACCATTGCTTAAGAGTACCCAAACCAAACTGAGAATTCCATGGATTCCACCTCCACGTGGAAATTCCAAAGATAGATTGTGGGATAGAACAAACTCTCTCCCTGGAGGGACGCAGCCTACTTACCTCATACCGGGAAGTATTAGGCAAAGGTTGGCAGGTGCCCTGGGCAGGTTTGTCATACAGCTGGTGAGCGAGGGTTTCAGTTCTCACTAAGACAGACCAGTTGTTACGGTGGCCAAAGCAGCTACAAATGATCTGTGTAACTACAGCCTTCTTCCTGCCCAAAGGCAACCTGTGCTGTATGTAACCCAATGTAAGTCAGTCCAGTGCTTCCATTGTGGTTCCCTATGTGCGCAAACTTTGCACATTATGTATGCAATTGTTTCTGTTTGTGCGTGTGTGTTTACAGCAGCTGAAATCTTTGGTGGCACAGCGTGGCTCTAGCAGTTCGCAGGCCTCCTTGAGCTCCAGTAACCCGCTGACTGGTCACATCAGCAGCAGCCAGAGCCAGTGCAAGTACCAGTTTGAGAAAGGCATCATGATCTCGCAGAGCGGCAACTGCCGGGTCATGACTTACTGCGCTTCCATGGGCTGCCTCGTCATCTCCCAGCCTTCTCCTCAGACCGCTCTCCTACCCGGTAAGAGTCTGAAGGGTGAAGGGTTTCGCCCACAAATATACAGCCAATTCACTTTACAGTATATTCTGTGAAGCTATATCAAATACAAGGATTATTATTTTATTGTTATCATAGATCACTAAAACCAGTGTTAATCACAGTAAGGGTTCCTGCTCATGATCTGCCCTCAAAGTACCGTTTTATCTTTCTACTGTTTTTGCAAGTGATTTAGTTTTTTTAATTACATTATTTGACCTTTCCTCTCCCTTGTGGCTGCTGCTAAAAGCGGTGACTCCTGCTGGGAACAGCTGTCTGAGCTGCCAGCCTCTCTCCTCATGGCTTGTCCCAAAAAGCTAATCTTCACGTGCGAGCCTGTTGACAACTCCAGCGGTTGACAAATGTCACAGCTGGCTTTATTCCTGGGTCCAGTTGTCACCCCAGTGTCTCTGTATAGACACCATTCTAACATGTCGCTGTATAGAGATCAGAAGCCCTGGGAACCCTGGCTGAATGTTCTCTCTTTCCCCCATTGCCGAGATCAGTTAACACAACGTCAAACGCTTACTTGATTGTTTCATTTCTCGTGAGGTGAGCATCTACCCACTCATGTATATAACTTGAGAGGGAGGACCTGAGTTTGAGTCCCAGGCAGGGCGAAACCTCAGGCAAATTTCCTTACTCCACACGCTTCTGTTCACCTAGCAATAGGTTGGAACCCAGTTGTTAGTTGATTGGAGGATCGCTTTCCAGGGGTAATTTTCCCCCCAAAAGTGGTCACTCAATCCACGACAGTTTGTGCGACGCTGTTGTGTGCAATTAGCTGCCGCGTTTCACCCACAAAATACACAGTAGATCCATTTCGCAATATGTTCTGTGAAGCATTTGAGACGTCTCAACGGCGTAATGAGGCGCTATATTAAGTGCAATATTGGTGATTTCCTCAGGCAACATTATATTGCTTTGCGTATCTGTAGCTTAAATTTGCAACTGTGCATAGCTCAGCGTGTGCCACAGCCTTGCCTGCCTGACTAACTGACTGACCACCTTTCTGCCTGTGTTGGACAGGGTGTGGAGTGAAAAAAATCAGCTCTACGAATTTCCGCAGCGTGCAGTATGTTCCCATCCACACTAAGCAGATCCGAAGCTTGGCGTTCAGTGACAGGGACAGCATCCTCCTCTCAGCATCACTGGACAACACCATCAAACTGACCAGGTCAGTCCTGCAGCACCCTCTTGCCCAACTGAAGGGCATCTATTTGGGGGAAGAGCAAAGCAAAGGGAATAATTACAGAATGATGCAGCATAGAAACCTGACTGTTTGTGGGACACTGCTATGCGCGATTAGCTACCGCATTCCGCCCACAAAATGTACAGTCGGTTCACTTTACAGTACATTCTGTGAAGCGCCTTGAGAATTGGAATTGAGCAAGTAAACCCCGAACAATACTTTCAGATATTGCGCAGCAGGATGAAGAACACAGGTTCAGGGTTTGTAAGAGCAATTTTCGGACAAACACTTGGAAACATTTCACGAGACGCAAGGGGTAATCTAGATCATTGACAAGGTTAACCAGGCAGGTGGTTGAGGTCAGCACCCTGGGACTCATTCAAGAAACAGCTTGTTGTTATACTGGGGAGATGGTGGGTTGGAAATCGTTCAAACTACTTGTGATCTTATATATAGATAAGACGCTGTATCAAATACAAGGATTATTATTATTATCTTGTCTTTTGTGACTTGTTAAATTGAACAGCGTGGCTGGGCTTGTAAGCGTGTGCCATTGCTAGGCTTGCTCCACCTCAGTCTAACCTGTGTGTGTTAGTTAACCCTTTCCTGCTCTTGTCTCCCTGCAGCCTGTTGGCCAACACTGTGGTGCAGACATACAACACTGGCCGCCCTGTGTGGAGCTGCTGCTGGAGCTCCGACAACACGAACTACATTTACGCCGGCCTGATCAACGGCTCCATTTTGGTGTATGACATGAGGGACACCAGCACTCACGTTCAGGAGCTCCCATCACAAGGGTCCAGGTCCGTTAGTCGCCTGAGGAAAGATACGGGGGAGGAAATTATTTTCACTGCTTATTTTCCATCTTCCAAATACAATGTTAAAAAATCCAAGGCAATACTCACGTCAGGCTACGTTATCAGGTTATAAAATCACCAGCTAATACAGCAACCACTTGCATTTATAAAGTGCATGTAGGATGATGTCTCGGAGCACTTTACACTAACTGTGTCAGACATCGGGGAAGGGAGAGATGACCGTAGGCACAGTCGAAGAGACGGGTTTTAAAGTGGGACTTGATGACATATAATAACAACAACTTGCCTTTACTATTAGCTCCCTTCATGTCTCAGAGTGCAGTTGGGAGGAGGTTGGGGCGAGCGAGACTTGATGGGTAGATGGAGAGAATGGAATTGGAAAAGTAAGTGGGTGGTGGAGAATAACTTAATCTTTACAGAGAAAATAATATTTATACCAATTCAGTTGAGGCCAGTATGCACATGAATTAGGACCAGGTTTGAAAACAGTAATAATGATAATAATCCTTGCATTTGGTATAGTGCCTCACCATGTCTTCGAGATGTCTCAAAGCACTTCACAGAATATACAGTCGGGCTCTACCAAAATGAACCCCTTGCCCATTGAGAACGACTTTTTTAAAATTCTAACATTGTAGCCTGACTTGACCTCTGCATTGGAGTCCAATGTACACGATTAATAATAATAATCCTTGCACTTGATATAACGACTTATCACAGAGTTCAATCGTCTCAAAGCGCTGTGTATTCCCTCCCCTCACCCTGACCATCTCCCCCCTGCTCGGGTCCTGACCCAACTGTACAGCGCCTTGGGACGTCCTCCCGACGTGAAAGGCGCTCAATAAATGGAATCTTGTTGTTGTTGTTGTATGTTGTGAGTGAAAAGCGGCAGCCAATTGGGACTCAGCAGTGTCCCACAAACAGTCGTGATTGAATGTCTGTTCCTACCTCTGTTCTTCAGGTGTCCTGTGACGTCGCTGTCCTACCTCCCGCGCATGGCCTCTGCAGCGTTTCCGTGTGGCGGGCTGTTGGCTGGGACCCTGGAGGGCGGCTGCTTCTGGGAGCAGAAATCCTCAGACACGTACAAGGCCCACCTGTTGCCTCTGGAGGCCGGGAGCTGCACAGATATCCAGGTCGAACCCACATTACGGCATTGTCTCGTCACATACAGGCCAGGTACACAGAGCAGGGACACGGTGGGCAGGCTGGGAGGGATCTGGATATGCCACTATAATGATACGCACTGTAAAATTGGAGGACAATCTAAAATTTGAGTTCGTTGACAAATAAGATAACGAAATGACTCTGCCTCTGCTTTCTCCCTCCCGTCGCCACAAAAATACTCATTAGCTCCTCCCCCCGTCTCGTCCTTCTAACTTGGAAACCGCTATATAAACCTGGGTCCTTGCAAGCCAGAGGACCCAGGTTCAATTCATGGGGGCAAGGCAAATTCTTACTCCACATGCCTCTGCAGTAAGTAGGAATCCGATTGTTAGTCATTTAACGGATGACTTTCTGTGGGTACTAATTCCTATAAAAAAAACTGGTCACTCAATCCACGACTGTTTGTGGCATACTGCCGTACACAATTGGTTGCTGCATTTCACCCACAAATACAGAATCCATCCATTTTACAATATGTTCTATAAAGCGTTTTGAGATGTCCCAACAACGTGATGAGGAGCTATATCACATGCAAGGATTATTATTACCTGATCATCCTTTGAAATTATTATTCTTAATAAATGTAATTTGTGTTGTCGCAGAACACTGTTTACAAAAACCAAATGATAAAATTCTGGAAGGGATAAAAGCAGCTGTGTGTGTAGTGTGTGTGTGTGTGCGCGTGTGCGCGCAGTAATCACACTGTTTTTATCAGGAAAGACCCACACCTCTTTACGGTGTGTGTTGATGGAGTTATCGAGCAGTCCCTTACCGAACTCCCTCGAGGATCTGATCTGCACGTGTTACCCCATCCAGACATTCAGCGCTGGCTCCACCTGCAAACTGCTGACCAAAAATGCCATCTTCAACAACCCCGAGCAGGACGGCAGCATCCTGGTGTGTGCTGGGGATGAGGCCACAAACAGGGCCATGGTGAGTCACTGCTTCTTCAAAGTCTGTGCTTTGCTAATATGGTTGTGACAGACTTAACTGTTTTGCTCACAAAATGTATAGTCCATTCACTTTACAGTATATTCTGTGAAGCGCTTTGAAATGTCTCGAAGACGTGATACGGCGCTATATCAAATGCAAGGATTATTATTATTATTATTGATACATACTGAGATTTTTACAAATTCCGCATTAAAGGCACTGACTCTCTGGTACTCGGTGACTGTCTGTTATGTGAATGGGTATAAATGAAGAGGAGCGTTGCTATGTTCTTCACAAAACCTTGTCACACTGGTACTCAGTTAATATGCAAAGAAAAGCGAGATTATACGAGAATGTCAGAAGATTGTGGGTTTGAGCTCCATGTCGGGACAGTGCTGGGTGTGTGCTGCATTGTTAGAGGTGCCAATAATCAGACTGGGGTCCTGACTGCCTGTTCAAGTGAATGTTAAAGATAATAATAATCCTTCACTTTGATATAGTACCTTTCGTGCCAGGAGGACGTCTCAAAATGCAGTGAGTGTGTTTCATGATTCCGTGGCACTATTTGATAAAACAAGAGCGTTTCTCCTGGTGTCCTGGCCAACGATCCCCCAAATAAAATTGGTCATTCATTTCCAGGTCTTTTTTTTTTAGGAAATTGCTGTGTGCAAATTGGCTGCCATGTTTGCCTACAAATTCCAGTCACTACATTTTACAGTAAATTCTGTGAAGCACTTTGTGAACCATAACGTGAATCCTTCAAAAGGCTGTACTTGTGTAAAATGACATCTTGGAAACTTAAATTCCTTCACTATGCCCATATTTTGCACAGTTACTGTGGGGTGAGGCACGAGTTGGGTCAGAACCATCCGCTTTCACTGAAGTTGCTTTGTGTTTGTCAGGTGCAATGTCAAACCTGTATCAATTCCACTCTTCAGTCTTCATAAGTTTTCTTTTGGTGCAGATGATTGCAATAGCGCAGTCAGTCACTGGGTGGCAGCAGCCTCCATAAAATAATAATAATATTTGCATTTAATATAGTGCCTTAGCATGTCGTTGAGACGTCTCAAAGCGCTTCGCAGAACATATGGTAAAGTGATTTGACAGTATCGTTTGACTGTGTATTTTGTGGGTGAAACACGGCAGCCAATTGAGCGCAGCAGTATCCCACAAACAGTCATGGATTGAAGTGACCAAATTTTCTTTCCCTCCTGAGGAAATGGGCATTTCTCAGAGTTGGGCATTCATCTTGTGACTGGCTGGATTAATCTGGAAACTATTGATCATTATGAGAACTGGAATCTAGCAGACGGTGTATCCTTATTCCCTTATTCCTTATTCCCTTCCTTGGCACCTCAGCGAGTCTTTGGGCCAATGGCTCAGATTTACTGTGTGAATTTGTTATAATTAGACTTCTGATCTCTTGTGATTCTTCCAAGACAGGAAAATTAGGTCCCTTGTTGTGGAGTGAAGGTTTCATTGAGAGTAAATCCTCCTCTAATAATACAGTTGCATTGTCATACTCGTCCACAAACCCCTTCATGCCCTGGCACCTCCCTACCTCTCCGACCTGTCTACTCCCCACTCTACCATGCGCTCCCTCTGCTCGGCTGGCTCCAGCCTCCTGCTTGTCCCTCATCCTCTCCATCATTGGTGGCCATCCTTTCAGCCTCCACACCTCGAAACTTTGGAACTCTCCCTCAATACCTCTGCCTTCCCCGTTTTTTAGAACACGCATAAAGTTTTTCCTCTTCAACCGTGCTTACAATCACGTCCTTCCCCCGGCTTGGCGTTGGGCTGTGCCACAGTTAAGCGCTCCAAGACGCTACCCCATGTGAAGGGCGCTGTATAAATGCAAGATGTTGTTGTTCTTGTCATTCAGCCACAAAATCCACCCTGCTTACAGTATATCTTGAGAAGCACTTTGAGGCATGAAAGGTGCTGAACCAAATGTAAGGATTATAAATAGGCAAATCTTTGTTCCCCCTCATTGCAGCATCCAGTAAAGATTTGGAGCTTGTGTGCAAGTCAGTGGGTGAAACTGCTGAGCATAAAGTGTTTGGTCAGTGAGTGTCTGGCAGCATCGACCCCGGGAACAGTACGCTCTGGTGTCTCGGGTTCAGTCCGCTTGTTAACCTGGTTGTTGTCTTGCTGTGGCAGGTATGGGATGCTGGAAGTGGCTGCCTGCTTCAGAAGCTGCAGGCTGACCAGCCTGTTTTGGACATCTGTCCCTTTGAAGCCAATCAGACCAGTTTCCTCGGAACCCTGACAGAAAAAATGGTCAAGATCTACAAATGGGCCTAGATGGGCTGCCTCCATCCGCCTGTGCTGGCATTGTTCAACGTGACAGGCCTGGCAACCAAGGGCCAAGCTGTACGAGTATTCCTGAGCTGCACTCGAGGGGATTGAAATCAAATCTGCGGACCTCTTAAACAGGATCATCTGCTTATCGCGTGCACTCTGTTTGCTGCTGATTTTCCCGACTGTAACCTCGGAATCATCCTTCATTCTTTTTATTTTAAAAATATCATTTCTTGTTTCAAAGCAGCTGCTGCTCACTGGACACTGCTCTGCGAGTCCTGCTCGTTGCTTTCTTGAGGTTTTGCGTTTCCTTCGAAACAGAGGAATTTCACTGTGTTCCTGTCTTACTTCTTTTTCTTTTTTTTCTGTTTTTTCCTCCCTCTTTACAGTCAGCAGGTAATCTGCATCCAAACCACTGCTGGTTCTAGTCAGACGTGAGTGGCCTGTGCCTCACTGCACTTCACTCTTCCTCATCCCCCATCATCTTATGTTTGGGGATGCCCCAAACCCTCACACATACTGTGACAGGAAACAGTGCTGAAATTGCAGTATTAGGAATAACTCTTATCACTTTGTGTTACTGTGCAATGGGCGAGCACCACTCCAATATGGCAGTGTGTTGACTGCTTTGGACTGGCCTAGCTCCATGTCGGTGTCTCTATAATGCTGAGGGCTGGCTTCACAGCGCATTCATTTTCCAATGGGTTGACATTGTTCCGTAGCAATGTTACCAGCGCCTTGGGATGTCTTCCCGACGTGAAAGGCGCTTTACAAATTTAATTTTGTTGTTAATTCTGCAATCACCTGGCATTGCTCCATTATCACTGTGGGTTAATAATGCAATGGTTGACCGTTGTGTCAATGTGTTCATTCTGCAATAGGCTGGCCCACTGCACTACAACTGAAGAGCCTATTTCAAAACGCTTCCTATAGACTGCGGTCTAATTGTGGGCGCGCAATCTGTCTAGAGAACTATAGCAAGGCTGCAGAGGCAATGTTGAAGTGATTCATCTTAACCTCCTCTTACTTGGTGAGTTTTATAAGGAACAATCAGACAACCTGCTCTTTCTCTCCATTTATATGAAGAACTTTTTTTACACGGCTGAGGTACTTTGCCTTGTACAGGGCAAGGACATCATGTTCACTAACTCTGGGGGAGCGAGCCGCTGCCTACCAGAAGGATTGAAAGAATAAGAGGTTGCAACCTCCTGGTCTCATTGAATGAGAGTGCGTTTCCTGTGTGTGCGTGAAACCGAAGGGTTGATGTGTGCCTGAACGAGCGGTTGTGTGTCTAAATCTACATAGTTTCCTTTTATTACTGTTGTATTGAAATAAAGATTAACTGAATGGTGCAAACTCTCAGGAGTTTTCTTCCTTCTGCTGTAACTCCCCAAGCCTGGTTTTCTTCAATAAGCATTGCCGACACATTGCGGGCAAGTCATTTGATTTACCTTTTATGTGAAAGAAGCATCCGGGGGGGAGGGGCAGCTGGGTGTCTGGTAGGTGTGAAAACCCAACACCGTGCTTAAGAGTACCTAAACCAAGCTGAGATTTCCATGCATCCCACCTTCACATGGAAATCCCAGAGATAGATTGTTGGAATGGAATGCGCACTCTCTCCCTGGAGGGAGACATCCTGCTTACCTAATTCCGGAAAGTATCAGGCGCAGGTTGGCAAGATCCAAGGCTTGGAGACCCCAGAGTGAGCGTTGGGGTAACTGCTGGAGTGTAACCAGCTAAAAACATCTAACTTGCTATTGATATCGCTGTCTGGCTAGCTTTCCTGCTGCTTGTCCAGATAGGACCACCCTACCTGTTAGGGCTTTGGATTACCGGGTTACCAGGAGCTGAGTGAGATGACTATGAAATCTGGATAGCAATAAGGAGCGCCCAATTCATTGCAGTCCTCTCAACCCAGACATTAAGTCTTAATCGCATCATCGATTACATCAGCTGAGATCAGAGGCACAGACTGGGAATCAAAGCTGCATTTTTCTCTGTACAGCTTATTACTGCATCGTCCATTGGGTCATTGGACGCACACCTGAATAACAGGCACTTGGGCGAGATAATGGAGACATGCACACATCTGGGAATCTAATACTCCAAGAGAGCAGGAGGGAGGAATATTGAAAGGGAATAAAGAAAAATTGAAAGTGAGATGTTTTTTATAACTGGAGAGATCCAAAGATTTGTATTGCAAGCTGTGCATGAAATAGTCAAGAGAATTAAAGACCAGATAAGTCCTGTAATGGACAAGTTGCATAGAAATAACACACGCAATCACGAAATTCCATGTGCCAAAATAAGTATTGGGCCAATTCCAGATGTATTCAATCGGGCTGTTTTGGCAATCGCTAAAAATATATAGAGGTCAGCAACGCATGTGTTATGCAGAAACCTAAATGCCAGATGTATCCAACTCTAAACCTCCTCCGAAAAACGAGTGAGGAGCTTAAGTGTTTCTGAGAGCATCATAAATCCAGAGTGTTTGAAGGCTCATGTGATCTCAGAGAAGTTTCACTATTAATTCCTGCTGGAAGTTTCACGTTTTGATGTTTTAACATGCAGTATTTCTTAACGAAATTCCTTAATAAGGAAACTGAGACGGGCCAATGGGACTCCTCCCGGTCACCTGAAATGGAACGTGCTGACCTATGGGAGAGTCCAACTGGCACATCCCCTTCTGCAGTGGCGTTCCTATGTGGTGACGGGAATTCTTAACAGGATTCCTTATTAAGTCCTGGAGTCCTGTAGCTGAGTGGTTAGAGCACTTACCTCGCAAGTGAGAGGAACTGGGTTCGATCCCTGGGCAGGGCAAAATCTTAGGCAAGTTTCCTTACCCCACACACCTCTGTTTACCTAGCAGTAAATAGAACCCGGTCGTTATTCAATTGTGGATCGCTTTTCAGCCATATTTATTGATCTGACTAATGAACAGCTTTTTAGCAGTGTACAATGGAATTGGCTCTTGAGAGTTAGTTGTTGTTATATTGTTGCTCCTTCTCTTCCTCTGACCCCACCAAATCTATTGCAAATATAATTCCCACAGTTGTAGGATGAGGTCACCAATAGCTAATCCTGTCTGCTCAGCATCTGCCTTTGCATATGTTAATATGGAGAACTTCCATTAAATGCTACCCTGTGTGTATTGCCTGACAATCTGAAGTCAACATGTGTGCTTCACCGCTGCAGATTAACATACATATATAAATAATAATCCTCACATTTAGTTTGGTGCCTTTCACATCAGGAGAATGTCCCAAAGCGCTTCACAGAATATACAATAAAGTTGAATGACTGTGTATTTTGTGAACAAATGCGGCAGCCAACTCGCCACAGCATCATCCCACAGACAGCTGTGCCCAATTTTTGGTGACAATTTTTTTATTTGGGAAGATGTCAGCCAGAACCAGGAGAAACCTCCTTCCCTATTCAAATAGGGCCGTGTGATCTTTCATAATAATCCTCACATTTGATATAGTGCCTTATGTCTTCGAGCTGTCTCAAAGCGCTCACAGAATATACTGTAAAGTGAATTGACTGTATATTTTGTGGGCGAGACGACAAGATGAGATCAGAAGGGCTTTCTTCATCCAGACCAGTCTTGTGATCTCGTGACTGTGAGTGCTTTGGGATCTGTAGCCAGCTTCAATTCTCTGAGCTCTGGAGGGGATACGTTAGAACAAGAGACATGGTAATAATCTACACTATAGCACCACAGTGGTTGTCATGGACAAAGTACTTCAAGATTTAGCCGAGCACCAACAAAAACATCTGTGCACAATAATCTCTCTCGCTGACCTTTCCTAAGTATGCATTCTGTAATTGCTTTTGGAGTCTGCACAACAACTTGCATTTACATAGCACCCTCCATGCAGGGGAACATCTCAGAGCGCTTAACAGTGGCAGAGCCTGATGCCGAGCCGAAATGGCCGTAAGCACGGGGAGAGAGAGGGCATTGCGGAGGGATTGAGGGAGTGTGTTCTAGAGTTTCGGGGTGTGGTCGCTGAAAGCACAAAAGAGAACTCTTCCCCTAACAGAGCATAGCAAACCAGACGGGAGCCATGATGACCAAGGAATGAAGAATAGCACAGCGGCTGGTAACTGACACATTCGAGTAAGGTCTGGGGTGCTCAGACACCAATGGCCAGGAGTTCTCCATTATACTGTGTTGTGCCAGACCACAATCTTGCACCTTCCACTGTTGTCAGGTTAGAGCCCCAGAGACATGATCTGAAACAACCTTTAGGCATCGAGACAAACTGAGTTCGGCTGAATGGCCTCCATGCAGAAAAATGAGATCTCAGCAGCCAGAGAAGCCTCTTCAGCAAAGAGGGAGCAGACTTGCACTCATTTCCACAGGAGTTTTACCCTGTAGCTTGACTCAGTTGTTAGGGCGCTCAGCTGTGGGTCAGAAGATTGTGTGTTCAAGCCCCAAGGTGGGGTTTGAGCTCACGGTCCAGGCTGACATTCCTATGCAGTCCTGCGATAATTGCTGAATTGCCGGAGGTGCTATCCTTCAGATGAGGTATTAAATAAATAATCCTTTGCATTTGACATAGCACCTTATCATATTTGAAGGACGTCTCAAAGCGCTTCACAGGATTTACTGAAATGGAGTGACTGAGTATTTGTAGGCAAATACAGCAGCACATTTGCACACAGCAATGTCCATCAAGCAGCCATGAAACGAGTATGGGGGATTGTTGGTCAGGATACCCGGAAAAAAAAGTCTTCTGTTTTTTGAATAGTGCCCTGGGATCTTTAACATCCACCTGAGTAAGGAAACTTGCCTAAGGTTTTGCCCCACCCAGGAATCGAACCCAGGTCCTCTTGTTTGTGAGGCGAGTGACCATGCTACAGGACTCCACAATACTCTCTGGAATTAGCTAAATGTGGTGCGTTCCTCCTGGATGAGAGAGTGCATTCCATTCCAGAAAGGGAAAATTCCATGTGCAGGTGACATAAATATATACTCTCAAGCTGGTTTTGTTACTCTTAACCTTGGGTTTCCGCATGCGTCAGATACTCAGCTGATCAAAAAAAAATCCAGCTCAGGCACAGGAGATATTGTGACAGTGTAGACTGAGGGAACTTTATACTTTGATTCTAATTGTGCTGCATGGGTCTGAAATGGTAAAGGACTCAACTTCCCAGCTCCAGCTCCTTGATGAAATAATAATAATAATCCTTGTATTTGATATAGCGCCTTATCACGTCTTTGAGACATCTCGAAGCGCTTTGCAGAGTATACTGTAAAGTAAATTGACTGTGGATTGTGTGGCCGAACGTGCACAAGAAACGAGGATTTAAGAATTGTTTTGTTGCACGTGAAAATAAGTAGGTGACGTCATCCGTCTGTTAGATATGTGAAGGGAAGAGGTGGTGTTGCTTTGTGGTGAGGTAAAAATGGAACCAACCACAGGAGACTGAATCGAGCATGTGAGCAACACAACTAGACATTAATCTGGGGACAAAGGAGCCTGTCACACAGGGTCTCCAGCCTGTTTACAGCCATAAGCATACTCTGCAGTCTGAGTCACACTGCTCCCAGCTCTCGAAGTTTTTAACCCAGAGGCTGGAGAAAATGTGAAACTCACTGCTGGAAACTGGCTGAAGCAAAACGACAGCTTGCATTAATATAGCACCCTTCACACCGGGCAGGGTCTCAGAGCACTCAAACAGCATTAACGTATTTGACAGGAAACACAATGTGTACATGAGGCAGAATAGAATTGAATAGAAGGTATTAGGATGAGTAGGGGTTAATTTGAAGTATAAATTTTTAAATTTACATTTGGAGTATAAATGTTGTTTCCTTACTACACATGCCTCAGTTTACCTAGCAGTAAGTAGGAACCCGGTTGTTAGTTGATTGGTGGATTGCTTTAAATAATAATAATAATTTGGTCACTGAATTCACGACTGTTTGTGGGACCCTCTTGTGCACAATTGGCTGACACATTTTGCCCACAAAATATACAGTCAATTCACTTTACAATATATTCTGTGAAGTGCTTTGAGACGTCTCGAAGACATGATAAGGCGCTATATCAAATGCAAAGATTATTATTATTACTATCTCAGAATACCCACTCTACAGTTCCCGCCTCCATCACTGCATCAAGCTGCTTTTCAAATGAGTCCAGCTGTGTTGAGTGGCCTGTTTCCGTGCCATAACGTGATTCTTACCCACAGAAACCCTGTGAGGTTTTCCAGTCGAGTGGGACTGAATGCAGGACACCATTAATCTTGGGTGTTATTCAGAATTCTGTGCTGTAAAGAGATGTCAGGGCCAACAAGAAGATCTCAAGAATGCAATGGTAGAGTGCTCAGACCACAGGAAGAACAGAAGCAGAGAAAACATCACAGTAGAAACTCATGACAGATAATACTCCAGCTTCCTGTTGAAAGGCTTCGAAACATCGTATTCCTTTCACTGACCACAAACTGTTGCTCCAGTTATTTCTCTTTTTCGCCTCAGTACTGAACTCATGGTAAACCTTCGAAAACCGAGGCCATTGCAAAGTAAGTGATTTAAAGTCGGCTAATAAATTACAGCTAGCGCAAAGTTCACCTTGGCATCAAATTTAGTAAAAAAACACAAAACCTGTAGAACAAAAATTATTAATTTAAATGTCAATCTCAAATAGCAGAAATGAACCCAGGCTCCAGTCACAAATTCTATAGTCTCTGATAACTCATAGTAGTAATAATTTCAGGCAGGAATAACAATCAATTCATCTAGCCTACCCGTCCATTTCCTGTACAAATCTTTTGATATTTCTAAATTGTATAAGCCAGAATTATTTTGGTTGATAAGAATTTGAACAGTTCCATTATGAAATCTTTTATAGCAATTTGTGACACATATCTACCTATCTTCCTTTTACCACTAGAACAATTTGCACATCCTTTTGTTCTGATTGTGAAGATAAGATGCTTTTTTGTCTACGTAAATAGTCATCGAGACTTTGAGCTCATAGTGCAGTCAATCCAGTGCACTGCTTTGGTGCTATTCCTTCTGACGAGACATTAAACCGAGGTCCTGTCTGTTTGTTCAGGTGGACTTTAAAGATTCAGTGACACGGGATCTTTAAAAAGAGAAGGGAGCCTCTCCTGGCTTCCTGGCCAGCAGTCTCCGAGATAAAATCCATCATTCGCTCCGTGGCTGTGTGTGGGACGATACTGTGTGCAAATTGGCTTCTACCTTTTACAAAATACAGAGCCACTACACGTTGCAATAAGTCCCACGAAGCGCTTCGAGATCTCCTCCTGACCTGAAAGCCGGGGTACGTTTGTCGAATACAACAATACTAATCCTTGCGTTTGATACAGCGCTTTTCACGTCTTCTCGACGTCTCAAAGCGCTTCGCAGAATAGACCGTAAAGTGGACCGACTGCATCTTTGCGGGACACCAGCGCTCACGGAGGAGTGACCGCGTGGCGTTGGCTAAGAGAATGAGTAAAAAAAAAATGATGCGGCCGCGAAGGGTCCGCGCAGTGGGCAAATGGACAGGTGGTGGACGGTGGGTGGGACCTCAGGCTCAGGCCGCCCAGGACCTGGTGTGAGTGAGTGAGTGAGTGGCCACATGGGCAGAGGGTGGCAGCAGGGCCAGGGACGTAATGACGTCACGAGGGTTGGGGGCGTGCGGTGCGTGCGCGCTGACGTGTCAGTCACGCCGGGTATAAAAAGAGGCCGAGCGGCTGCAGTGGCCGCTACAAGATGGCGGCGTGTGGACGTGGGTGTCTGGCGTCGTCTTCGGCGGCGGCAGCGGCGGCCTGCACTTGGCATCGATTTCAGGCCTCGGCTTCGCAGTGTCTGCTGCTGGCGGCCGCCCTGACTCTGCTCTCCTCGCTCGACAACACGGTGGCGTCCCAGGCCAACGGCTTAGCCGGCGGCGGCGGCGTCGGCGGCGGCATCAACAACAACAACAACGAGCCGCCGCAGCAGCAGCAGCAGCTGTTGGCTCAACAGCCCAACGTTCAGGTTGCGCCGTTCCAGGTCCAGGAGCAGGCCGGGCCCCACGCCCAGGCCCCGATCCACGCGCAGCCCCCGCGCAAGAACGTCTGGAGGATCTCGGAGGACGCTCTGTGCCGCGAGGACGTGGCCCGCCTGTGCCCCAAGCACACCTGGCAGAACAACTTCGTGGTGCTCGAGTGTCTGCAGGACGTGCGGGAGGTGAGCGGCGTGGATGGATGGTCCCGCGGCCTTGTGCGTGTGTGTGTGGTTGAGGGGGTAAAGGGTGTGTGTGTGGTTGAGGGGGTAAGGGATGTGTGTGTGGTTGAGGGGGTAAGGGGTGTGTGTGTGGTTGAGGGGGTAAGGGGTGTGTGTGGTGGTTGAGGGGGTAAGGGTGTGTGTGTGTGGTTGAGGGGGTAAGGGATGTGTGTGTGTGGTTGAGGGGGTAAAGGATGTGTGTGTGGTTGAGGGGGTAAGGGGTGTGTGTGTGGTTGAGGGGGTAAGGGGTGTGTGTGTGGTTGAGGGGGTAAGGGGTGTGTGTGTGGTTGAGGGGGTAAGGGATGTGTGTGTGTGTGGTTGAGGGGTAAGGGAGTGTGTGTGTGTGGTTGAGGGGGTAAGGGGTGTGTATGTGTGGTTGAGGGGGTAAGGGGTGTGGTTTGTGTGTGTGGTTGAGGGGGTAAGGGGTGTGTGTGTGGTTGAGGGGGTAAGGGATGTGTGTGTGTGGTTGAGGGGGTAAGGGATGTGTGTGTGGTTGAGGGGGTAAGGGATGTGTGTGTGTGGTTGAGGGGGTAAGGGATGTGTGTGTGTGGTTGAGGGGGTAAGGGGTGTGGGTTTGTGTGTGTGGTTGAGGGGGTAAGAGGTGTGGGTGTGTGTGTGGTTGAGGGGGTAAGGGGTGTGGGTGTGTGTGGTTGAGGGGGTAAGGGGTGTGGGTGTGTGTGGTTGAGGGGGTAAGGGGTGTGGGTGTGTGTGGTTGAGGGGGTAAGGGGTGTGTGTGTGTGTGTGGTTGAGGGGGTAAGGGATGTGTGTGTGTGGTTGAGGGGGTAAGGGATGTGTGTGTGGTTGAGGGGGTAAGGGATGTGTGTGTGTGGTTGAGGGGGTAAGGGGTGTGTGTGTGTGGTTGAGGGGGTAAGGGGTGTGTGTGTGTGGTTGAGGGGGTAAGGGGTGTGGGTTTGTGTGTGTGGTTGAGGGGGTAAGAGGTGTGGGTTTGTGGGTGTGTGTGTGGTTGAGGGGGTAAGAGGTGTGGGTTTGTGTGTGGTTGAGGGGGTAAGGGGTGTGGGTGTGTGTGTTGAGGGGGGGGTGTAAAGATGTGTGTGTAAAAGCTGCGCCTGCAGGAAACCGTCACCACACTTTTTGGCAGTTTTTTCTTGTTGCCCAACTCGCTTGCGGATGTTTGAACAGCACAAGGCGTTGTGAAAAATGCAAGTGCTTTACTTTACCCAGGATTAACGGCACTGAGGAGGGAGGTCAGTGTCTGTGTGAGACTCCTCAGTCTGGAGTCGAGTAATAATAATAATCCTTGCATTTGATATAGCGCTTTTCATGTCCGGGAGGACGTCCCAAAGCGCTTCACAGAACACACTGTAAAGTGAAGTGATTGTATATTTGTGGGCGAACGCGGCAGCCAATTGCGCACAGCAATGTCCCACAAACAGTCGTGGATTGAAAATGACCAATTTTTTTTTTGGGGGGGGGTTTTGGTGGAGCGATGCGAGGCTGAGCTGCAGCTCTCCTTGGTCGGAGTGGTGTTGCTCTGCTGAAGCTGAGCCGGGTTCGGGTTCACTGGCTGCTGAGCAGGGTCACTGCTTGCTTGAATGGTGGTGCTGTGCACTGGATACCGGTTGAGCGTTGACCAGTCTGTGCTAACGCGGCATATTATATCCTGGTTTCGTGGTGCTGTTCCCTGAAGCGCTTCGAGTCGTTTCCACACGATATAAAAAGGGGGTTATACAAGTGTCAACTGCTGCTGCGGTTGGTCTGACTGTAAGGGCTTCGTTACTGGGTGGGTGCTGCTGCTTTGCGTGTTGGGTGCAAGGGTTGAGTGAGTTTGTCAGCCGGAATTTGCTTTGAGCGCATAGAATTTGTGTACATGGGATTAACACGAAATGTATTGGTTGTTAAAAGAAATAAGCCACGTAATAGCTGGAGCTTGTCGTATTTTCTGATCAGATAACTACTGAAATATTCAATCTGCTCAATTACAGTATTTTCTATTGAACACTTCTAGTATTTGTTGACTTGGGCTTCCGGTGTGTTTTTGGCAAACTCTGAAATCCTCTTTTCTAAAAATTGTTTCATATAAAAGTATTGTTTTACTTTCAAAATAATTCAGGCATTTCAATTTGAACTGACCAATATGGCATCCAGTGTTAGTTATTTTCATATCTGTAGGACCACTGTGTTCAGGGATAAGCCTGTCCTGATTGTGAATTAAGTATCCCAATGTCTGGCTGACTGCCTAAAGCTTGGCTGCTGAATAAGAAAAAAAATACATATTTTCCAGAAATACTGGAATTCAAACGTCAGGCGGCTGAATTATTTTGGGAAACTTTTTAAATAAGTGGCACTAATGGGCAGTACTGTTGCAAGATTATTGTACCTTGTTAACATGTTGTTTTCAAGGCATAAAATTCTGTTTTGTCAAGCCAGTGCTGTTATTGAACATGCAGCGGTTCTCATTAGTGTCTTCTATTCTACTCTGCAGGACTTTTTTTGGGGCCTTTAAGAATAATTAGATTATCTCTTTAGGTTAATTTTGATATTGTGTTTGCAGATGTAAAGGGTAAATAATGGTACTAGTTTGTGAGTAAGTAAATGTACTTTTAGCTACTGATTACTGAGAACTCCCCAGTACTAAGTTCTGTTCTTGGAATATTAAAGCAGATGTATCCTCTGAGAATTGTTATCAGGTCATTCAACAGCTTGCCTTTATATAGTGCTCTTCCCATAGAGTAAGATTTTGGAATGCTTCACAGGGACGAGGGTGAACACTGAATTGGGAGGTGGAGGGGAGATGGCCAGAGATGCATTCAGAGAGGTAGGATTTGAGATGGGGCAGAAAGAAATGGGGTGAAACAGAGTGGTAGAGGGAGGAAGTTCCAGAGATTATGAGCATAGGAATTGAGACCTCGGCCACCGATGGTGTGGGGACATGCAGCAAGCCTGAGGAGGGGTGAATGTTGGCTTGAGGATGATGGGCATGTGGAGTTCGGTGCAGGTGAGGATGAGGGCGATGGAGTTCTGGATCAGTTGCAACTGGATCAGGCAGGGCGAAACCTTGGGCAAGTTTCCTTACTCCACACAGAGCCTAATAAGAATCCCTCCAAAACCAAAAAACAATAATAAATTGGTCATTTTCAATCTACGACTGTTTGTGGGACACTGCTGTGCGCAATTGGTTGCCGCGTTCGCCCACAAATATAGTCAATTCACTTTACAGTATATTCTGTGAAGCGCTTTGGGACGTCTAGAAGACGTGAAAAGCGCTATATTAAATGCAAGGATTATTATTATAACTTGTGAATGGTGGAGATAGGGAGGGGCGAGGAGTGCGAACTAAATCAAAGGTAATTGGGCGAGTTTACCTGCGCCAAAAGTAAGACAGGATTTTTCATCAAGATTGATAAGTTGTAATATTTGTCATTATTGAAAGAATAGTCCGCCATGTTCCTTGGAGAAGCTTGCCCATATGATTAAAGCGTGTTATTAGCTGGCCTTGCGTAATGAGGGTGAAGATGTGGGCGTGTCATTTTTCTGTTATCTGCAAACAAATATTCCATACCTCTGTGGGGATGAGGATTTGGAGCCATAAAACACTACTGAATTGCCCCCAAATAATTCTAATGTATGATAAAAAGCTTAGTCTGCTGTAGTGTTTGGCAGTTCTCATAGGGCTGGATCATCGTGCAAAATCATGGTTTGTCTTTGACAAGCAGTCCCCTCCCTCTGAGGCTTTCATTCCCCACACTTCCCCCCACACTCACAGAAAGGTGCCTTTGCTCATGTTTGTGAAAGCCGTGAAGGACATTCTGTGTTGAAAGGGTTGTATGTATATGTAACTCCCAAGAGTTTGTCTGTGAACGAAATGCTACAAGGCATGGAATGTTTCAGCCTTAGTTTTTATTTCACATTCTCTGGTTGCATTTTGAGGATTAAGATTTGCCTTAATGTTTGAATTTTTAGGTAAAGTGTTAGAGCTATGATTCTCCTACCAGCAAACAATGAAAAGTCAGCAAAGATAATTACAATGAGATGGGCTGAGTCGGGAGGAACTGACTCTTGGACCTGGAAGGAGCCTGTTAACCAAAGTCTGGGTTGACCTGAACAATGGACTTGGTGATTCTTAAATCAAACTGATTCTGGAGCTGGACACTGCAATTGAATTTAAACAAAGCTATAATCTTTCAGATCTCGATTTAGATAATTGCCACAGCAAACAGTGAGAAGTCAGCATTTTCTCTCGGTGCTCTTTGTAGTCTCTTTATTTTATTAATGCTGAGCTTCAACGAGACACGCTTTTTTTTTTTACAGAGTAGAATTGTAGCCAAGGAGATTTAGACTGTCGAAAGGCGTTGTCGAACTGGGGCCTTGTAAATATTGTCTTGGTGAATTATGGGGAGAATTTGACGGTTTTAATTCTTGTCCATTGGTCAGTAGACTTTCTGTGGAGTTGTGGAGAGGAATTGAGCATTTGCAGTGAACGTTCAGTAAAGCTTGAATTGGCAGATCCCCAGGAACTGCATTTGTGCAGGTGCAAGATCACAATGCAAAGGAATGTAAATGTTAAATAGAAAAATATGTCCCTGTTCAACAGATTTTCTTTTCAGATTAATTAAAACTTTAAGGTAGATGTCCACACAGAATCTTGGTGAATGGTTTGCAGAAATAACTGAGCAAAAGAGTTATTATAGGAACAGAGGACAACAAGTTGCACCCTTCTCGCAGGATAGTGTCTGAGCGCTGCACACTGGTGCCGAACACGCTGGACGTCACTGATGGATAAATTACTGTAATAATGTTTGAATTTAGTATAGGCCTCTCACATCGGGAGGACAGTTCAAAATGCTTCATACGGTTTACTATGAAGTGCAGTGACTGAATTTGTAGATGAACATTTGCATACAGGAGTGTCCGAAACAGCCATGAAACAAAAAACATTTTATTTGGGGGGTTGTTGGCCAGGAGACACTGGGAGAAATTCCCTTCAACACTGCTTTGGAGTGTCAGCCCAGACTGAGTTCATGTCCTGAGGTGGGACTTCAACTGGTAACTTTCTGACTCCGAGGCAAGTGTGCTACCACCTGAGCCAGACTCCTAATGTGGAAAGGCAAGCAGATACAGGAAGTGATTGAACTCCGAAGAGAACTTTTGATTACTAACCTAATTTGCCTTTTGTGTGTGTGTGTGTGTGTATCACTGGTTATTAGTGGCGATGAGGTTTCTTGCTATTTTCAACAACTTGTGAAACTTGTTGCAGTTTTGATTCGTTTTAATACATTCCCTTTTGCTTATTCCCTTTTCAGAACTGTATGAAAAATTTCATCATAGCCCTTTCTGCTATTACCTTGGTTGACTTTTGTTTTGCTGTTTTCTATTCCTTTCTTAGTTTTATTTTTCTGTCTTTTGTGTGTGTGGGGTTGGTGAAACCCTCCTTTTTCTGAGCCTCTTAATGAAATTCTGAGTGCTAGTCTCCTCACACTATCCTTTCCTTTGGCTGTTGTCTGGCTTTTTTTGTTGACTGACCCAAAATTGGCTGCTTTTCTTCTCTGCCCCTCCTCTCCCCATAACATATTCTGACTCCTTTGTCAAAGCTCTTGGAAATGCTGATGCTTTAGCAATTGCCTGTTCTGCTAGGATCTTTAATACCTTCAGTTCAGTTGTATTTGCAGGAGGAGTGAGAGAAAGGGAGAAACAAGGTTGCTTTTTGGACACTTCTCTTACCTGGATTTTAACACTTTCCTTGTCTTATCTTGATTATTTAGGTTTGTGATGCAAAGACAGTAGCACTGCTAAAAAAAAATTAAAGCATCTCTTCCTCTCTTGAAAGTGCTGAGATAAGATTCCGCACTTGGTGGTGCAGCTGAACATTCTCCATTTGGGAGCAAAGATGGTGGTTGTGGGCTATTGAGCAGAAACATTACAATATAGTTCGTTCCTGGCTTCCAGACGTCTCCACACATCCACCATCGGGGTAACACTCAGGAGATGGTTACTTTGGCTGTTTCCCACTCCCTCTCTGGATGAGATTAGTTAACAGTCCAGGCAGAAGCCCTTGAATAATATAACAGTAAGGCTCAGTACTATCCAGTGCATTTACCCAATGCTGTACAATTCACTGAACCATTGCTTCTTCACTGTTCTATTTGAGTGGCATGACATTTTTTCTCTTAGCTGTATTGTAAGTAATCACTGCAGTGAAAGTGAAAAGTGCTGAATTATAACTACACGAAGGGTGCTATATAAATACAAGTTGTTCATGTAAACCACTACTTCTAGTCTGCTACGCTGAAGGTACAAAATAATTTGATTTTTTAAAAAAAAAAAACCTTTATGTGGGGTAGCAGCTGTCTGTGGCTGATGTGCTATAACTAGCAATTGTGGACCATTCCATTTCTCACAGAGATGGGAAGGATGCTCCAGGGAATCAATTTAATGCAACCTCCAAACTATCTGGGGTGGTTCTGGATGTTAAGTGGTAATTTGCGGCATGGTAATGTTGAATTTGTGAAGCTCCTCATTAAACAAGTGTAGAATTTAAACAGCTGGAGTGTTAATAGGAGGGTAAATTTTAGAAATGGAGATTTAGTTAGTTTGCAATGGAGAAAAATAATTATTTATAAGATAATCCTCGACCCTTTGTGAAAGTCGCTGGAGCTTTCTCTCTGTGGTTTGGGGATAGAACTTCATTTTCCTGATCTGTCCTTACAAACGAGCAAAATCATACCTGCTAAAGGATCGCTCTTTGCTGTGATTCCTTCTCTCTTCTCTCCCCACCCAGATTCTTACTACACCTACAATTAAACAAGTCCCAGTAGCATGGTTGTTGGGTAGGTACCAAATGACTAGAACTACGCCCTGTATGAGTTACTGAGCATGTCAGCAAAAATAATCATCACTGACATCATTAGATCTCAAACTGAGTATTCCTCTGTGTACAGTGTGTGTTACACATTGACAGCAGCATAGCAATGTTAATCCTGCTTGTCTCCAGCTGTACAGTTACATGCACTGAACATTTATTTGAAGGATGAGGCTAAATGAAGCACCTTCTGAGGCTGCCGATCAGAAATAAAATTCTGGGATATGGTGTAAATGTTGGAGAAGCAGCTGCCTGTCTTGGCTGTTTGGACTTATGCAGCATGGATGAATGTTGTTCGCATGGCTGTTCATACAGTTGATGTAAAGTAATGTCGAGGGTTTGGATGGTGAGCACAAGGAAGGAGGAGATGTGGAGAAAGCAGTTTTTTATTAAAATGAGGACGCTATCAGAACAAGGAACCGTGGCTGACTTTTTTGCTTTCACTTACTGAGACCATAGTGCCTCTAATGCAACCAGACTCACATCAGTTAACTCAACACTGTCACCCACTGATACGTCTTGTTTTATATGGCTCGGCTTCTTGTTGAAAATCTCGCTGAGGCATTGGAGGAGCCTTTGCAGCTGAATCCTTTTCAATGTGCTTTCTGCCTGACTTAAGGTTTCATTAAACGTCTGAAGTAAAAACATAAAATGGTGAATCTTTGTTCCTCAGCCCATTTTCAACATTGGACAATTTCAGTCTAAACATATGCCTCGCAAGGACATTCCCATGAATATCTCCCGCAGTTACTAAGTGCTGGGGTGAGAGTGCACATCTGATTCCTATAGGGGATGGGATTGTGCCTTTGTGGGACACTTGGGCTGTTGCTTTCCCCCTTCCCTCCCTCTCTCCTCACAGCACAGATGAAATTTGCTTGCTCCACATACAATTGCCGCTCTTGTGACAGTGAATTTGTGAATAGCCTGTAATGTAGCTTAAATGTTTGTACAGGGCTTTGTTCTGGGTTTGAATACTCCGGGTGATGCGATTCTTTGTAGTCGCTGGATACAAATTCAGTTTTTAGCCCAGTCGACCTTTGTTGTATTGATTAAGACTCAGACCGTTGGTGAAATGAGTAAATTTTCAACCTCCGCTTTCTCCCCAGTTTTTATATGACCTTGGGTTACTGGTTGGTAGCATGAATCTTGACTGATATTTTCTTGCCTTTGTCCAGGGCACTGAATCCAATTATGAAGACCCTCCTGCTTCCGTGTTTGAAATCACAAATTTGGCACGGCCAAGTTCTGAAGATGGGAACTTTGCTGTTTTTGACCCAGGTTCACACCGAGTCATTGGGGGTAACTGATAGTAAGTGGGGAACAATTTCACAGATTCATGGCCTCCAGCAATTTCAATGTGAACCATGCCAGCAATGTACATGTATGAGAGGGGCATTGCAGCCTGGACTCGCAACATGTCGCCCATAAAATATACAGTCAATTCACTTTACAGTATATTCTGTGAAGCACTTTGAGACATCTCAAAGACATGATTGTGTGCTATGTCAAACACAAGGATAATGTCCAACTGCAGCACTACCCCCTAATTCCCTGGCTGGAATCACACTCAGCCCAGGCTGGTGATTGAATTTAGGGCCATTTTGTACTGTACACCTCAACTAGTTACCAAATCATGCCTTAGACAGTGGGGAGTCCCTAAATCATTTAAAATGTATAATTAGCTTTTCAGACAACATTCTGCTTGAGTCAGGGTTTCTTGAACTTTACGTCAAGCACAATTGGTGAACCTTGTACCACAGCCTTTTTTAATCATTGCAGCATTTTAGCCTAAACACACACTACGCAAGGGGTTCTCTTGTGATTTTGATATTTGATAATTGTGCTGTATTCTCCTGATGCTATCAAGGCTGTAAAGAACCCAATTTAGATGGATGTACTATCTTATAACTATTTTGTGGAGTTTCGAGTAGGGGGGGGGGGACGCTTGCGGAGTTGGCATTTTGCAGCTGAACCTGTTCGGGCCAGTCAGAGAATATAATAATAATCTTTGCATTTAACCTGGTGCCTCATTACATCATTATCAGCATTTCATGGAGTTTTGCAGGATTTACTGCAAAGTGTAGTGACTGTATTTGTAGTATTTCAGATATTCCTCTGCTGATATTAGACCCTTCGTGTCCCACAGTTTCGTCTGTGATATTTGTTTCTGTGGAATGTATTTAATGAGGTTCACTGGACAGACTAGCTGACAATAATAAATAATAATCCTTGCGTTTGATGCAGCGCTTTTCACATTCTAGACATCTCAAAGCCCCTCACAGAATATACTGTAAAGTGAATTGATTGTTGTGGGCGAAACCTACCCACAACCTAGTTTTGAATCCAAGAGTTAGCTGGGCTCGGCTTTGGGCACTGTAAGTGGCTTCAGCCTCCCTAGTTAGGTTGCCAACTAACCAGAGACATGCTGGTTCAGGCATCTCTGGTGGCATTTGTTTATACGTAATCATTTTAATGAGGACATTGTGTGCTTGGTTGTGATTTTTCTCGCAGTGCAGAAGCTTGCCACAGTTTACATGTAAATGACCTCTTCAGTCAGGTACTGAAGGGCTCCCAGAGCCTGGGAACTATTCTAGTGAAAGAAAAAGGGTGCAGAGGAGATTTACGAGGATGGTACCAGGAATGATGGATCTTGATTATGAGGAAAGGCGAGAGAGGCCGGGATTATTCTCATTGGAGCAGAGAAGGTTATGAGGAGACCTAATCGAGGTCTTCAAAATCATGAGGGGATTTGATAGGTTAGAAAGGGAAAAACTGTTTCCACAGGTGGGTGTGTCGGTGACTCGAGGTCACAGATTCAAAAAAAAGTGTCTAAAAGAAGCCGAGGGAGGTGACACGCAGCGAGTTGTTCAAATCTGGAACGCATTGCCTGAAAGGGCGGTGGAGGCTGATTCGATAACAAATTTTAAAAACGCGGTGGACGGGTATTTGGGGAAGACGGGTTTGCAGGGTTATGAGGAAAGGGCTGGGGAGTGGGATTGACATTAATTGCTCTTTTCAAAGAGTCGGCACAAACTTGATGGGCCGAATGGCCTCTTTTTGTGCTGTACGATTCTATGAAAAAAGCTGCATATTTTCAATGGGGAGAAAACTGGCAGCAGCAAAAGGCATTGTAAAAATGTATTTCAAGTACGTATTATCTTCACTACAGATCATTGTTGGAATATAACAATAATCCTTGCATTTGATACAGCTCCTTTCATATTGGGTGGACATTTAGTGTAGGTGAGTAGAGCAAAGGTTTGCTTCTATCAGAGGACTGGCTGCTGGACAGACCTGAACAAAGTTACTTGAGTCAATATTTTGTGGCTAGGAAAATGCCGTCATAATCAATTTACTGTAAATCCTCTGATGGCTCAGTGGATAAAAACACTCACTGTCACATACTGAGCATACTAGTCTTGGCTGAGTTGGGTAACTAGTTCACCTTACTACTCCTGAGTTAGGAAGGGGTGAGATCAGCCAACTTTTCCATGTTTTTGTAGTTCAGAGATCCTTGCTGGAAAGTATGTGAGTGAGAAGGGAATCTGATTGAGCTGTGATGTCCAACATTGTTGATTAAGGTGTTAATCACCTTAATGGTCACTTTTTGAGGTATCGAGGCCACCACTGATGTTTAACGTGGAGAAATTGGCAGGAAACATGGTCAGAGATATATCTTGAGACTGACCTTGAACAAATTGAGGAAGCAAGTGAGTCTGGGGGTCTCCAGGATGGAGTTCCAGATAGTGGAGCAGAGTGGCTGAACGCTTGCCTGCTGATGGTGGGCCAAATAGCTTGTGGGGTGGGAGGTCATGAAGCAAGCTGGTGTTCGTGGAGCAAAGTCATGGGTTAGTTGAATTGAAATAGGTTGCAGGTCGGCTGGGCCAACAACAGAGGGATTTAACGGTGAGAATGATTATCTTTAATTTGATCAGCTGGGGGAGGGGAGAAAACGTTGCTGAGCAAAGATGGGAGGACCCAGGATGGAGAGTATGCAGCCTGTGTAGGGAAGACCCGGACAGTCTGGCGAGCAGGCCATTAGCAGTAAAACATGGGTGAGGCTCTCAGCCGGCTGGGTGGAGGCGGAGGTGGACAATAAGGGAAAGCTGAACAGGTCCGAGCGCAGGTATGGTGTTTAAAGGACAAGGAATTCAACAAGACACTAAAGTTCTACACCGGCTCTACAAGCTGGAGTTTGCAGCCATTCAGGTTCAAACATTCAGCACCTATTTGCCAAGAGTCCAATAGGAAAGCCTCAGTCTTGTCTACATTTAACTGAAGAACGTTAGAGCTCACCCAAGACTTGGTGTCTGATAGGCATCAGAACAGCAATGGTCCTAGTTTATGAAAATTGCATTGCTTCATTACAGAAGCTAACTGCATAACTAACCCAGGAAGTCTACGTCAGGACTCAGAGGAAAGGATGTCATAGCTGACCCCTGTAGCGGCAGATGTAGAGATCAGACTCCAGCACTGCTCATGCTGGGACCCATTCCGTCTGACCAGTGAACGTGAACCAGAGAAATTGATCACAGCTATTGTGCCACGCTGAGACACGGCAAGTCTGCGCAGAATAATTCAAATCAGACTTGAGGTGATACAGAAGCACTTTGCAGGTCAGGAGTTTTGAGAAGAGGTTAGACGTAATTTGCATGCGGAATTTTTTTGATGATCGTTTCTTTAGTCTCCTTTACAAGTTTTTAATTATGTTTTGCAAACCATGTCCGTGTTGATGTGTTGCCTGGGTGAGCTTGGCATTGTGACTTTGCGAAGTTGCTGAAGGTTATACCAGCTCAAGTTTCACAGTTATAATATAAAGAATTTCTGATCTAATGTGATGAAACAATCCATTTGTGGAAGCCAGTATGATAATCTGTTGGTTTTAGTGACTGTAAACTACTTGAGTAAGCCAGTGTTTTTGGTGTTAATCGGTGAAGCTGGATGTTCTGCTGTGAGGAATCAAGATAATGAAAATATGTACATGAGAAATTCATTAGTTATTCATCAAACAAATGGGATGTTATGCCGTGTAATTAAACATATGTGGATATGTTTAGCCATGGTCTGCTACTGTTAGTAGTAGTAATAATAATAATCTTTGCATTTGATGTAAAGCCTTATCGCATCTTCAAGACATCTCAAGGGCTTCACAGATTGTATTGTAAAGTGAATTGACTGTATATTTTGTGGGTGAAGCGCGGCAGCCAATTTTGCACAGCAGTGTCCCACAAACAGTCATGGATTGAATGACTAATTTATCATTATTATATTTTTTTAAGAAATTATTACCCCCAGAAAAGCGATTCACCAATCGACTAACAACTGGGTTCCTATTCAAAAGATATCTACCAAAAGATATCTACCAAAAGAAGCAGAGGGGAGATTAGAAGAAATTTTTTCACTCAGCGAGCTGTTCGAATTTAGAATGATCTGCCTGAAAGGGCAGTGAAGTCCGATTCGACAACTACGTTTAAGAGAGAACTCTTAATAGGTAGGTATCTGGGGAAGACGGGTTTGCAGGGTTATGGGGAGAAAGCTGGTGATTGGAGTTAGTGAAAGTGACGCTCTGTCAAAGAGCCACACACTCGATGGGCCGAATGGCCTCCTTCTGTGCCGTAACATTCTATGAATCTATCCACTGCCAGGTGAACGGAGGTGTGTGGAGTAAGGAAGCTTGCCCAACATTTTGCCCTGCTGGGAATAGAACCCAGGTCTCTCGCTTGCGAGGCGAGTCCTCTAACCACTGAACTACAGGACTCCAGTAGGTGACTAACTGTGGCTATTTTACTCTGCAGCTGGAATCCAGCCATGGAATCTTGTTTGGTACATGCCGGAGTGACTGACAGTGTTGGTCTTGCTTGTTGGATGCTTGCTTAGCCATTTCTTTAAGGTTCCCTTGGTTCCTTCTGTTACCTTAAATCATGTTGTCTTACCTGTGATTACCTGTTGGGTAGGGACCAGTGAAGGAATGCAGAACAATTGGAAAGTATTGTCCAGCTGAATATATCTGTGTGCCATTTGGGCATGTTGTCAGCTTATACAGGTTCAAAATGCAAACTGGTTGGCTTCACCTGGTTAATTTGGATTTGGAACAGTTTTGATTGTTGCGGTAGATTTTGTTTCCAGCTAATGGCGCTTGGTCAAGGGCTTGGTGATACCAGTGTAAATGAAGCAGTGTTCATATTGTCAGGGTTGGTAATATAGTAATGAATTAAATCCTCTTATCTGATCCAGTGCCTTTATCACAATGTTGAAACGTTTCAAAGCACTTCAGGGGAATTAGTGTAAAGTGGAGTGACTGCGTTTGTAGGTGATGTGGCATCTAATCTGCACACAGCAATGTCCCACAAACAGCGATGAAATGAATGAGCATTTATTTGTGGGGTTGTTGGACAGGGCACTGGGAGAAACTCCTTCTCTTTTCGAAAGATGCCATAGGATCTTTTATGTCCACCTGAACAGGCTCAGACAGGTTTTTGTTTAAAGATCCAGTCTGAAGGACAGCACCTCTGACAATCATTGCATTGGAGTATCAGCCTCGACTACTGAGCTCAAAGTCCTGACGTGCAGCTTGAACCCACAAGCTTCTGACAGAGTAAGAGTGCTGCTGACTGAGTAAGGCTGAATATAAGCGATTGAACAGCAATGTAAATAGAAAATGGCTTGCTTGCGATATGGCAGCAACAGCATTTTTGTTCAGCAGTGTAAAGTGGTTTGTTTATACAGTTCTCTAACACAGTGGGAAAGAATTTGTAAAGATCAGGCTGAAGCGATGAATACTTTTCAAGCCAGTCTGTCTGCTTCGTTGCAGGCTTAGGATCTAAAGCCTAGTTAATAAATAAATGGTTACCCTTCATTTCCTGTTGCAGAAGAACAAATACAAAATTGATATGGACTGGAAATGTCTTAGAATAAGTTTTAAATCTTTGACCTGAAGTTTCGCATCAATATCCAAAAATATATTCATATAAAAATATTTATTAAAAAAATCAATATATAAAAAGCCTTCCTGGTGTGCCTGAGAAGAACATTTTGTTGGATGACATCCAAATAGAATTTTTGTAAATATTGGTTTAGAAAGCTAGTATCCTCTTAGTATTGAAAACAAAGTCAGTGATGTATCTTTAATATAATAATCCTTGCATTATTGATAGTATACATCTTTTCTCTTCCCTCACCACAAACACACACACACACCACTTCTTATTGGGTGCCAGCTGCGGAATAGGCCAACTGAAAGCTCACACTTTTTTTTGTTAATCACTCGAATGAATAGCTGAATCTTCTTACAAATTTATATTCTCTAAAGGGTGATTTTCTTTAGAAGTCTGAGCCTGAGGATCATTGATTTATTTATTTGTATGTGGTATACTGCAACAACGATGACTGTGTGGGGAATTCCTGTACGCAAACTGGCTACTGCATTCACGTACAGAATACACAGTTGCTATACGTTACAGTAAATCCAGTGAAGCCCTTTGAGATGTCCTCCTGATGTGAAAAATGCTATATCAAATACAAGGATTATTTTTTAAGGCAGCAATGCTATGGGGATGACAGGTTAACCAGCATGTTGCGCCCACAAAATGCAGTCAATCCACTTTACAGTATATCCGGTGAAGCATTTTGGCACGTCTCAATGACATGACAAGGCACTATATCAAATGCAAGGATTATTATTATTACTGCTTGCTGTATGCCTACAACTTTCTTTAATAATAATAATAATCCTTGCATTTGGTATAGCGCTTTTCACGTCGGGAGGACGTCCCAAAGCGCTTCACAGAACACATTATATTTGTGGGCGAACGCGGCAGCCAATTGCGCACAGCAATGTCCCACAAACAGTCATAGATTGAAAATGACCAATTTTTATTATTATTTTTGGTTTTGTTTGGAGGGATTATTATTAGGCTCTGTGTGGAGTAAGGAAACTTGCCCAAGGTTTCGTCCTGTCTGGAATTGAACTCAGGTCTCTCACTTGCAAAGCGAGTGCTCTAACCACTGAGCTACAGGACTCCACAAATGACAGATAGTGGTGGAGGCAGGGAATGCTTTGGAGGTGGGGGAAAGCGGAATGGGTCACAGCACAAACGTGGGGATTAAAGGACAGTTAGGAATTCCGCACTGGCTCCACGCCATTGAACATTGAACTCTGTTATTGTATATAGTTAATAATAATAATAATAATAATAATAATCCTTGCATTTGATAGTTGAGTGAACCAAGTGGCTCTCTGCGTTTGACTCGTCTTATTTCTGTTCTGCCTGGCTCCGCTGGCTCCCCATCCCTCAGAGGATAGGGTTCAAAATCCTTGTCCTCGCCGTCAAAGCCCTCCACAGCCTTGCCCCTTCCTACCTCAGTGATCTGCTAACCCCTTGTCAACCAGTCCACGTTCTCCGCACAGCAGGTTCCGGACTGCTCCACATAACCCGCCTAGCCCGCCCTGCCCCACCATCGACAGTCGGGCCTTCAGCCTCTCCGTCCACATCCTTTGGAACTCCATCCCACATTCCCTTCGCCTCGCTCCCTTCCTTGGCTCCTTCAAGGCATGTCTCAAGACTCTGCTCTTCGGCTACCCTCTTTCGACGTGAAAAGCGCTACACACATGTAATTTTGCATTGTGTTGTTCATTACATTAATGGCATTCTGAGTCTGGTCAGCTCTCCTCTCTTCTTACCTCTGGTACACACTTGAGAGCCCTGGATTCTACCTTTGTGGAATCACTCAAGGCTTTTGCTTTTCTTTCTTCTCCCAACAGCATATGATTAAAAGGAAAGGTAGAATCTGTTTGCTCCATATAGTTAGACATTGACATTCTGATTGTGATTTGTTCACAAATGCAATACTTCTTACCAAAGCGTTTTTCCTTCTCCTTGAATAGCCAATTAGTACAGATTCAGGCATAGTCCCATTCACCATTTAACTAACGCTACATTGGGAGTTTGGAGACATTCCCTTCCCCCGATATTCTGCTCTCATTCTGGGGATGCCTGCAGCATCCCTCTATTGCCCAGCATTAGATTAGCAAACTCAGCAGACACCAAGTATTTAATCTGAATGTTATCAGGTCTGTATGACCTTGTTTCACATTATAACAGGGGATCATCGGGAAAGTGATTTGCTGCTTCTTGGGTTATAATTGCATGTTGCTAATCTAAACCACCACAACTTCATCTAATTGATTCACAAGCTCCAGGTATTGTAATTATCTCAAAAGAACTATTTAAGTTAGATCCTGTCTCAACACATTGTAGGCCAACATTGTGATTGAACAGTGTTCAACTTTACAGACAATTAATTGGAGAGATCTTGTTCTGAAAGATCATGCATCCCAAACAGTGTCTGGTGTGAAAGATGGAATGTAAATTGTAATTGTTTGATTTTTAAATACAAACATAATCCCCTTGTTTGGACGGGGAACTTGCTGTAAGTGTGCTGCCTCTGTGGTTATCTTTGTTTGATCTCCCCAAAATTTTGAGTGAAGCTGGTTTTAAGGCTGACGTGTTGCATATCTAAGACATTGTGGTTTCTTTCCTGTGTCGACTTGAACACAAAGCAAATGCTATTGCTCACAATAAAAATGCGTCATTTGTTGGTTCACAATATGAAGCTTTTTTCCTGAAAGCTTTTTTTGTGGTCGTAGGGGAGGAGAGACTTCTATTGCTAATTTTAGTGCTGAGTTTTCTGAAGTTGTTTTTTTTACTGGAGAAAGAAGTACAAACAAATGAGGTTGCTCTTTTAATAATAATATCCTGCATTTAAAAACATCTCAAAGCATTTCACAGAATATACTGTAAAGTGAATTGACCGTACATTTTGTGGGCAAAACACGGCAGCCAGTTGTGGATAGCAGTGGCCCACAGACAGTCGGGATTAAAGTGACAAATTTATTATTTTTTTAAAGGAGGTATTATCCCTGGAATAGCAATCCTCCAATCGACAAACAACCGAGTTCCTATTTACTACTAGGTAAACAGAGGCATGTGGAATAAGGAAACTTGCCTAACCTTTTGCTCTGCCTGAGAATCAAACCCAGGTCTTCTGTACCAATACGCTACAGGACTCCACTTTTTTAGTCACGATTAAATGGAATTTTACTTTCTGCCGAATACATGTTGAGTTGCAGAGATGAATGCACTTTGTGAATGTTAACAGAACTTTTGTAACAGCCCAGTGCTGCACAATCTGCATTGTGAGAGTATAGCCGTTGATGAAGTCTCTCGAATTATCAGTTTATCTGAATCTTGAGCTCTTACTTTGCACCAAATGAGGTCCTTCAATGTGTTCCTGTATGTTAAAGGAAAAGCTGTTTGGGGTCTCATAATAATAATAATCCTGGCATTTGATATAGTGCTTTTCATGTCCGGAGGTCTCAAAAGGCTTCATAGAAATTACTGTAATGTACTGTAAATGCAGTGTATTTTGTAGGCAAACAATTTTGATCACCGGAGGTAACATCTTAAACTAGTCTGAGAATGGAAACATTACTTTTTCTTGAGGCATTGAGTAGTGAACCATTAAACACGAGCCATTCTGTATTGCTGACTGCAAGCTGAGCGATCTTTTTCCCAGTATATACCTTTGTAACTTACAAATCATTCATGGTGGAGTAAGTGCTCTGGGCCTGACCACGGTAAGGCACTAGTTTTCTGAAGACTCTCGGAATGGATCTTAATAACAACAACTTGCATTTGTATTGCGCCCTTCACATGGGGTAGTGTCTCAGAGCACTTGTCTATTATTAGGATTCCACTTTTTCAATGTATTTGAAATAATTGTAATTAATTCAGTAATTGTAATAATTGTAAGTAATGCCATGTTTTGCCACAAAAATATGCAGTCAATTCACTTTACAGTATTTTTTGTGAAGCGCTTTGAGACTTCTCAAATACATGATAAGGTGCTATATCAAATGCAAGAATTATTAGTATTATTAAGATCCTTTTCTGCTTCACGTTGTTTTAGAGAAACTGAAAAATGTAGGCTAAAAGCTTAGATGGAAGCAGATATGACTGACCCAGTGGTAGTAGCTATGATTGGCAGTTCTTGCAGCATTGGGTCGAGATGGTGTACAGTTGAATTTGTAATGGCATCCAAGATATCCAGACTTCAGTGTCCAGTTGTTGAACTGTCAACTTTGAAAATGTGATCTTAAGCAGAGTGACTGATGGCATAAACTCATTTATCACATAGAGCCGTGTTTCAAATGTGATGGGGCACAAATTTAATAAATGCATTCATTGCAATTCCTGAGTGGTGCTTTGGCTACGAAACGTAGTGCACACACTGTCTGAACAAACCAACCAATCAAGACTACTGTATTTGTAGAGCTTTGTGAAATTCTTTCTATCTTTCATAATTTTTATTTTTGGGGAGTTTAGTGCTGTTTCATTTCATCCATTAAAGATGTTTTGTTTCATTACATTGGTATTAATAAAATTCCTCAAATGACTTAAGATACCTGTGTGTCTTGTGTGTAAGTTTGGCTCAGTGGTATCACTCTTGTCAGAAGATTGTGGGTTCAAATCTCACATCGCGACTTGAACTTGCATAGCCTCAGCTGACTGGGGGAGTTTTGCCTTGTCGGAGGTGGCGTCCTTTAGATGAGACTTTAAAGCAAGGTCGTGTCTGCCTGTAAAGGTGGACGTTAAAGATCCCAGGGCGCTAATCGAAAAGAGAAGTGGTTTCTTCCGGGGTTCTGGCCAACAATCCCCTAAATAAAATTGGTCACTTGTTTCATGGCTGTTTGTGGGACAGTTCATGGCCACCACCACTTCCTCTCGGTGTCAATAATTCTCATTTCCAACTCCCAGTACCAACCATTGCCGCAACTCATGCTGTCCACGTGCGCCCTCCGGAAAGGCGAATTGGACCTTGGCCTGAACAAACAATGCTAATACCATTAGCTCACTCAACACCAGTCCGCATGCCAAGGACGGCCTCTTGTTGGTCACAGCACCAGGTCCCCGTTTCCTCCCACAGGCCGGTGACCCCCTCCGCTGCGTCGATTCATCCGAGCCCCCACCCCATCCCGTGTCCTCGCTCCCTCTCATTCCTCTTCTGTCTATTGTGTTTAACTTTCTTCCTGTGTTTAGTTTATCATTTTTTTCATTTTATTTGGTTTCATATGCTTTTCATTTTATTTGGTTTCATATGCTTTTCATTTTATTTGGTTTCATATGTTTTTCATTTTATTTCATATTATTTTATATTTGTGAAAAATATGGGCTCTAACTACTTATTTTGGTGATGGCTTCCACAGACTTCTGGAATATTAATTCTTGGTTGAGCTAGTGTGACTTAAGAACATTAAAGATGTTAGGCAAAAAAAAGACCAAGGTCCATCTAGTTTGCCTTCCTGGACGTCGCATGCACAATTCCCGAACTACCTATGTAATATATCCTATAGACTAGTCATGACAAAAGACGAGGCCACTGCTAGTTGGCTCCTAGATAGTCAACGCCTTCTAGATGAAAAGGGTCAAAACCAGAAAAGTTCTCGTCTTGACATAGAAATGGGTTCCATCACGACCTGAGGCTACAGCAATTAGCAACTTAAACCAGACAGCATGACCTTTAGTGCCATGTACGTTAATAACCTGAAATTGACAAGTTTTTAAATTATATAGGGCAAGGGGCGTGCTGGTGTAAAGTGTGAAATCCGTTCAATAGGATAAAGGGAGATCTGCATTTTGATTCATTTTTGGTGGAGAGATGTCCAGTTTTTCAGCAATTAGAATTGTTCTGCGTGTTAAATGTCACCCGTTTAAAAGGAACCAAATCTCTGGGAAAAGAAGAGTTAGCTTTCCCTGAAGCAGTCTCTCTACGCAGACAACAAAACTAGTTGCCTGTCATAGTATTCTTGTTCTTCTGCTGGACGTGGATAATAGAAGTGAGTCCAAAGCACAACCACATTAATTTTGGTTTTGCGGGTGCCTAGATCTGCCTAGTTATCCAGCCCAGCTTTATTAATACATGATTTTGTCTTTCATTCAGAGAAACTTTACTGTCAAAACGGAGTGCACAGATGTTAGTGACCTGTCACCCATAGATTTTTCACAATAAATTTTCGATGCTGCCCAATGTGACTTTAAGCCCTTTGGAAGCCTGTTTCTTCAAAGCTGCTTTTCTAATGCCTAGTGTTTAAATGCTAATTGCATAGAGCTCCACTGATTCCACAAGTATTTTCTTCTGACTAGCGCACAGATGGGAGGTTTCATTAAGTTAATGATGGCAAGTCGACATTGCAAAGTGATTCCAGTCTGTCGGTCTCTAATCCCCACCTGCAGAGCCACACAGTGCCATCTCTGGAGCTTGGGTTCACACACGTGGCTGTAACCATTAGTGATCTGCACTATTGAGCATTGCTTAGTAAAACCACTAAAAAAATGGTGCTCTGACTCATGAGTCTCATTGAAAGACATTGCTTATGAAGAGCTGTGAAAATGTTTTCTCGTTGTGGGTGAGGAATGAAAATAAAAAAATATTTCCTGATGTAGTTTATTCAGTGCCTCCTGCTTCAAATGTCATGGGTGAAGGATCAGCTCAGGTAAATCTGAGAGATCCCCTTATACTTTGGTGCCTGGACTAGTGCATAAAGAATAGTTGTTTTGAGGAAGACAGTGTGTGGAACAATTGTGTACAGCTCACGTGAATTTGTTGAAATGAGAGATGGGGAAATTGAAGAAAATGAAAATTCCCAGTGTGTGCTTGAGGAGATGAGTCAAGCAAGTGCCACAGTACGATGCTGATTCGTAGATGTGGTTGTTTTGTTGAGGCTATTGCACCTTGAAGATACTATTTTATTCAAGAAAGTTTCATCCATCAGCAGAGCTTTACTGAGAATTATAATGAACTGGATTTTCTGCCTTTGTTTTTTCTTTCTTTAAACCTACCTTGGATGGATTATTAAATCTGTCACTGAAAGAACCGAATTAACAGTTGATGTACAAAACTTCCTCGATTTGGCTGCCTCTACTGAATCAGCTCATTCCTCGTCAGCCTCAGCAACTCCTAAAAGCCATTCACACCCATGTTAGCAACACCTTTCTTCCAGTTTTGAACCAAAAGTTTTCTTTTAAAAATACTTCAAATCCAGAAGAAATATTAATCTTACCTTGAAGTCTGCAGGGAGCCGTGTAGCTCAGTGGTTAGAGCGCTCGCTTTGCAAGTGTGAGAGCTGAGTTCAATTCCAGGCAGAGGGCGAAACCTTGGGCAAGTTTCCTTACTCCACACAGAGCCTAATAATAATCCCTTCAAAACCAAAAACAATAATAAATTAGTCATTTTCAATCTACGACTGTTTGTGGGACATTGCTGTGCGCAATTGGCTGCCGCGTTCGCCCACAAATATACAGTCAATTCACTTTACAGTGTGCTCTGTGAAGCGCTTTGGGACGTCCTCCCGACGTGAAAAGCGCTATATCAAATGCAAGGATTATTATTATTATTATTATTAAACTCTAGCATCAATCACACATGACCAGTGCATAAGTAGTCCTGAGATGTCCCACCAATCTAACTGGAGCCTCCATCTTTCCAAGTGTATCAAAAAGTACCATCAAAACATTGCTTAGGAAGTGAAACATTTCTTTGGAAATGCTGCTGTTAAACTTCTATGTATTTGTATCTCCGTCAAGGATGCTCCACTGTTGTCATTGGCCTAAGTTGTGAGTGAGAGGTTTTGCGACTCCAAAGTGGTTGGTGTTTTGCCTGCGATCGGCACTTTGACCCTATCCAGTGTGCAAGCCCAATACCTGATATCTGAATGTACTGTAATCCTATGTAACCTATACCTTGTACTGCTGTAATGTACCTTGGGTTGCTGTTATTAATCAGTCAGTGGGGTTAGGTCTGCTGATGCATAATTGCTGCAGAATGAGGATTGATAAATTGGTGTGTTTAATTCCCAGTTGTGTTGATTATTATCTCCCTTTCTAGCCACTCCAAATTCTGCCACTATCCACAATTGACAGCAAGAGCCCAGGAGTTTAGGTCTGTGGTATATTCCAACCCTTCGTCAACAATGACGGATTTTGAACTGTATCCCCTTGCTGTATTTGATCATAATAATAATCCTTACATTATCAGCGAATAATGCTGTTAAGCTTATTCAACATCTAATGCAAAGTCAGGCTCTGCCTAGCTCAATAGGTAACACTCACAGTGGGTTCAAAACCCATATTGGGATGTTATTGGGTTCACAACACACATTGGGATATTATTGGAGTCAAACCCCACATTGGGATGTTATTATTATAACAATAATAATAAATCCTTGCATTTGATAGAGTGCTTTTCACGTCTTCTAGTTCTCTCAAAGCGCTTCACAGAATATACTGTAAAGTGAATTGACTGTATATTTGTGGCAAAATGCAGCAGCCAAGCAGTGTCCCACAAAGAGTCGTGGATTTCTTGAAGGATTATTATCAGGCTTGTGGAGTAAGGAAACTTGCCCAAGGCTTTTGCCCTGTTGGGAATCAAACCTAGATCTCTTGCTTGCTAGGCGAGTGCTCTAACCACTGAGCTAAAAATCAACAACAAAATTACATTTGTAGAGTGCCTTTCATGTTGGGAGCATGTCCCAAGGCGCTGGAAGATCAGTGTTTCAGACCTGAGCTGGTGGATCGGGAATGGGGAGTGAACGAAGGCACAGTCGAAGAGGAGGGTCTTGAAGGAGACAAGGGAGGGGGTGAGGTGGAGGGACTGCAGTATGGAGTTCCAGAGGGTGGGGCAGAGTGGCAGAAGGCCAATAGTGGGGTGGACGAGGCGGGGGACATGAAGCAGGCAAGAGCCGCTGAGCGGAGGGAGCGGGCAGGTTGTTGGGAGGTTAGAAGGTCACAGAGGTAGGGGGAGCAAGGCCATGGAGCATTTGAAGGTGAGGACCAGGATTTTGAACTGTATCCTCAGTGATGGGAAACCAGTGGAGTCGGGCAAGGATGGGGTTGATAAGTTTGTGGAGCCTGGTGCGGGAGAGGACGTGGGCTGTAGAGTTCTGGATGATCTGCAGCCTGTGGAGGGAGGAGTTGGGGAGGCCGACAAGCACGGAGTTTGCGTAGTTGAGCCTGGATGTTATGAATGCATGTGCGAGGATTTTGGTCTGAGGTGTGAGATAGTGGCGGAGCCGGGTGATGTTGCAGAGGTGGGGGAAGGTAGAGCGAGACATGGCACGGATGTGGGGTAGAAAGGATAGTTGAGGCCAAGGTTCCAGACTGGCTCAGTGAGGTGGAGAGCGCATCCATGGATGGTGATGCTGTCAGTGCCCGAGGTGTGGAGGGGCTGACGGGAGCCAATCAGGAGGGCCTCGGTCTTGTTGACATTCAACTGTAGAAGTTAGCTCTCATCCAGGACTTGATGTCTGGCAGATATTCTGTCAGGAGAGTAGTGGTTCTGGAGTCGAGGGTGGAGGCAGAGAGATAGAGGTGGGTGTCATCTGCATACATGTGGAAGTTGACCCCATGTCTGCGGGTCGTGTCACCAAGAGGGAGCATAATAGAAATTGAAAAGAAAGGACCTGAGGAACTCTGCACAAGATGGTGCGGGGCTAGAGGAGAAGCCGTTTGCGGAGACTGTGTTAGAGGTAGGAATCTGGTGGGAAGACTGAAAAAAGTTCTTCTGAATTGTAGAAGGAGACAGCGTTATTGTACAAAAAGAAGCCAGTAAGTAGATTGCGGTCATTTTCTACATTTTAAATAGAAAGTAAATGTTTTATCTTTGTCCTTCACGAAGGAAATGGCTATTTTGAGTAAGTTGCAAGTGATTTCGTGTTCTCTCCCCGATACACTGAGAATGGCTGGTCAGCTCATTTCCATTCTGTACAGTATGTTGTTGGGAAAGTAATGTATATCCCCATAGATGTCATTATGTAGAGTCCTGTAGCTCAGTGGTTAGAGCACTCGCTTTGCGAGCGAGAGACCTGAGTTCAATCCCAGGCAGAGGGCGAAACCTCGGGCAAGTTTCCTTACTCCACACAGAGCCTAATAATAATCCTTTCAAACCCAAAAACAATAATAAATTGGTCATTTTCAATCTACGACTGTTTGTGGGACATTGCTGTGCGCAATTGGCTGCCGCGTTCGCCCACAAATATACAGTCAATTCACTTTACAGTGTGTTCTGTGAAGCGCTTTGGGACGTCCTCCTGACGTGAAAAGCGCTATATCAAGTGCAAGGATTATTATTATTATTATTATTATTATTATTATATTGTCCATCTACAATTATTTCTTGTTCTAACTGCACATTTCTGATGTCCAGTTGAAACAATAATTGAAAGCATGGGTGGAACTTGACCATGAGTCAGTGAAATTAGATATCCAATTCAAGTAGAAAATTATATTTCTAATTGAGCAGGCGCTGCCCCTGGCTAGCTCTGTATAGCCAGGGGCAGCACCTAATAATAATACTCTGATAAGACACCGAATCACATTGTTGAGACGTCAAAGCACTTCGCAGGATATACTATAAAGTGCATTGACTGTATTTTATGGGAAAATTTTATATAGTGATGATATGTGATATACACCTGGTATATCTGTGTCTTGTTTACCTACAAAATAGAGTCACTACACTTCACAGTAAAATATTGTGAAGTGCTTTGAGACGTCTCAACATGACATGGTGCTATATCAAAAATAAGTTCTATTATTCCAGGAGTGCTGCTGCAGTCACATTACTCTTGGCAGCTGTACTATAAGCTTAAAGAGAGCGTGAAAGCCTACAGACTGGAGAATGGCAGCTGGGGCTGTATCCTTGATATAGAGATATTAGCTGGACTCTGCATACCTCAGTTTGCTAATTAGATAGACCATTCAGTTAAATTCATTATTGTTTGGCGATAACCAACATGAGCTTAATGTTGACTGCAACCGCTGGCTAGGTTTGTATTGATTAAGCTCTTTATTGGAGTTTGAAAATATATTGCTGCCTCCTTGTCAAATGCAATATGGCTAATTATACAGAGAAGTGCATGAAACCCTCCAGTGTACAATGCAGCATCAGTTGTTTCTGGTCTCAGATGTATTGAAAGCCAAGAATTGGCAGTACATTTTTGCTTTCTGTGTAAATTGGAGCTGATTGCAACTGGCTTGCAGCCCTCGTGTGGAAGTGTCCCATTTGGAAGGACACTCAGCGAGCAGTAATGAAGATAAATACTGAGGTCTCCTGCTGGGATTGGAAAGTGGTGTAAACAAACTGGATGTGTGACCCAGTTTAGGTTCAGTGTGACTTGGTTGGAATAAGCAGGCCAGTTTTTGGAGGGATATCAGAACACTTTACAACTGATTTTGATGTTTGAGGGGGTGGGAGTGCTGTTACTCGTGGAAAAAAATAAGCTGTTGTCTTTCCAAATATTTGACTCGAGTTGCTCGATGTATTGTTTCCATTGACTCCTATAAAATGTTATGACATTTTTAGCTCAAAATGATTTCCCTCCTGAACTGAATTTACCTTTTTACTGGGCTCAGTGTGTCCCGGCGAAATTGAGTTTTATGTTGAAATGTCTTTTTATTGTGAAAGTTGTAAATGGCAGCAATATTTCTCGTGTGCTAAATTGAGGCTTTGTATGAGGAATATTGTTGCAGGGATGTGCATCCTAGAGGTTTCAGCACTGAATGAGCTCAGTGAAGCAGATCGTGTTGTATGCAAGTGTGTGGCATAAGGATAATGTCCTACTTTCCAATACAGACTGCTGAGAACTTCCCTGGAGTTTTGGTTGTCTGGCCCTTGCAGAAATACTGCACTGCAACAGGACGTGCATTTATTGGCGTTCAAAAGATCTGATTTGAACTGATTCAGATGATGGTTCAATAATATAAAATCAGATTCCTAGGAAAGATCAGTAAACTGCTTTATTCTGTCACTGCCGGATTAATCATCACATTGTGTCAGTAATAGTCAGTGGACTTGGCAGCAGTGTCTTGGCTTGTATCTTATGGAGGCTGACGACACTTCTTTTCTGATGGTAACCCTCTCTGGATGCAATTGTGCTGCCTCAATTTATCTTGAAGCATTTCCACCTAATGGAAGGCTGCTGTTAGCACCCACCACCTAAGCTAAAACGGGTTGGCTTGAAGCAATGGTGTGGTAGTTTCTGCCGCTTGTCTAGGTAGGTTTTTGGGCATTGAGCGCAGCAAAGGCAGTGTTTTACTGGCTGCGATTGGCTGTGACTTGGGAACAAATTGGCATTGCTGGCCAAGCGAGACATTCCCTGGAGATTGGAGGAAACTTTGGGGAGAAAGAAGTTGCAGATTGTGTGATATATGAAGTGTACGTACGCAAATTTGCTGCCTTGGGGTCTGCATTGCATGGTACAACCTGGGATGATGCCAGGCGCCAGCAGCATCTGGCTGCTTGAGAACAAATTCAGTTTGATGTGGTTGTCAGGTAGTTTGCAAGCTAAATGCGGCATGAAATGTTCTTTCACAGTGAATTTGAACACTTCATTCTATTTTACAAACTAGTAATGAAAGTTGAGCCCATAACGTTTCAAAATTGGCACCTTCCATTCTCTTGTGTTGCTCGTAGTTAAATCCATTAATATATTCAAACAATTGCCCTTTACAGCCAAACCAAGATTCATCTCTTCTATACAATTGATATAATTTATTTGAGCATTTAAAAGTTGTGTTTTTTTTTTAAAAAGTGTCCTGTTTCCTTTAGGAGGATGTTGGATGTGTAATAATAAATTGTTAGCTCAATCCACGACTGCTTGTGGGACATTGCTGTGATAAAGTAACCAAAGTAAGAGAGCTATTCCTAATTAACTGGAGTGACTCGTTGCCACATTGTACTTGCGCAGTCCAGTGTGAGAAGCTACGAAAAGTGGAGTCCTGTTGCGTAATGGCGTTGTTGCTGGCTGCTTGACTGGAGGGTCTGTAGTTCTGTGGCAGTTGGATGCCAACAAGTTCAGCTGTCTCTGTGCTCTTCATTCGCTTCTTTGTGCTCCAATGCACAGTTGGCTTTGCTCCAGTCTAAGTGCGAGGTAACGGCTATACAACTGGTGTGGTAAAGTCAAACTTTGCAGGACGAGCTGTGACTGAACTAAGCTGATATCTCAAGTCAGTTGACACCTCGCGGTTGCTAACGCTCCACCCTCTCGGGCCAACTGATGTTCTGTCAGATTGCTGGTTAGACAGCACTGCTTGAAAGGGTCTTAATGTCTTGACATCTTACATAAACAAGATGGAAGGCATTCACCTTCCTTGATTCCCTCAACCTCCCTGGCCTCTCTCAATCTCAGCGAATCCTGTACACACCTTAGCATATAGTTTGATCTTCAAGTCCCTTTGCTTCCTCACATTTGATCTCTGATCAAAACTATTTCTTCACCTTTGTCATGCCTCCGCCTGTATCTTGCATGAAACCAAAGAAGTGACGTCCTGACACTGAGCAGCTAGTACCACCCACAGATAATCTAGATGGGCCATCTTCTTAACCACATTATTCAGGCATTAACAAAGCTTTGGCAACATTTTGTGAGTAGTTTAGCAGAATCTAAGGGAGTTGATATTTGGTCTCTCCTTTGGATTGAGGAGACTGCATCCTCTGAGATAATCTTCACCTTGTCCATGTGGTAAATGAACTTAAGGAACCAATGTACTAATATTGGCACCTTGGCCCAGTTTTATACACAAAAGTCATGAGGCTGGTAGAATCTTCAAGCATGACGTGTGTTTACTTGATTTAAACATTTTAGTGTGCTTGTTTTGTTAGTATCCTGAACTGCTCAAGGCTATGTTCTTCAAGTGTTACATTAGCAAGCGTTGTTAAGGATTAACTAGCACTTCATTGCATTCATATTTCAATTGATGACAGTATTTCTAAAGGACTTTTTTTCTATTAACGGCATTTTGTCGATTGTATTAATTTCAATTCAGCAACAGCTTGTCAGTTGGTGGTTAACACTGTTGGCCAAAATGTCTAATCTTTTTCCTTCCTTAACTGGTGAAAATAGTTACAGTCTACAAAAAACAGGCACTACAGTACTGTGTAACCCTTGCATAAGATGTATTGAATGGTGTTTGTAGTGGGGAAAAGTAATTGAAGTGATAGAATTGAGTATTGTCACAGAAAGCATTTAGTGACTTAATTATATTTTTCCTTAAAATTCATGAATATAAACATGCTAAATAACCCTCATGACAATAGGTTTCACTGTCCACATCTTATCTTAAACATTGACCTGTATATTTGGATGTTTTGGACATCGTACCTTGAGGAATTGTTGAGCCATTGCTTAGGCAACTGAAAGGGACTGATTTTGGAACCTAAAATCTTTGAACTGGAGATCTGAACTGGAGAAAATATTGAGAGCAGAGCTAAGCAGGTTTTTAGAAAGTTGAGATCAGTGGATGGTGTAGATGCAGATAATTTAATTTGACCTAGAAGTGAAGCATGGAGGTATAAAATTAATGAGCCTTGAGCTAGATTTGAGATTACAGTGAACATTGGGTACGTGGCATATTCTTCTAGCAAAAGCAGTTGTGGATAGTTACCTCAAATTGGTTGATAAATATCTAACTCCAAATGGGATTGAGGGTTATAAAGGATAAATACAAATTGATTGAATGATGTGGATAAGGTAATGGATTCTGAGCTGCTGAAATCATGGACATGTTGTGGAAGGTAACCATTCAAGGGTAAATAATGAATGATCTAAGGCGAGCTATTCTGGAGATGTTGCTTCACGTACAGATATGGGGAGAAGAGAACTTTGAAACATTTCCTCCAATTTTAAATGAGCTGGTCAAGCCTATGGTTAAGTAGATCGTAGTCTGAAAGGAACTGGCTTGATCAAGCTAATAAGTATTTCTTCCAGGTTTCTGTTCAGTGTTTGTCATGGCAGCTGAAAGATGGACTCATAATTGTAATGTCTGTGGTTCTAAGAAGCAGTAAAACGAGTGCCAATCTGTCAGTGGTCCCTTTGTGGAGCTTGGGTTCATCGTTTGGATGGTACCTGGATAATTATAAAGGCTTCTCTCGACATACGCATATCAACATTGTTAAAATGAACTGATGTCTAACCAATCTTACGACCTCAACTGGGAACTGCAAACAGCTGGTGGCAAATCTTTAATATTAACCCATCAGGAGATCTGATCCAACAGGACAAGCAGATGCTCAATTAGAGTGTAGTTAGTGCTTGACCTTTTTGTACACGTTACTGAAATGCTACACCGTACCTCCTAAGACCTTTTTGCTCTCCAGTGTTCAAATCAAGCATGTTTGTTCGTCTGTGTTCAGTCTGAATCAAATGCTGTGCTCTGCATTTTAGCATGCATAACCAGGGAGAGTAGTTAGAGATCCATTTATGTTGGACAGTAGGTTTCTTTCTCTCTTTTCCCCCCCACCCCCCACTGATGTCCATGTTGTTGGTTCATGTGAGACGATTTTTTAAAAAATTAAATAGATTTAAGGGAAGCTCAATAAGACTTGTCACTTTCCATTTGCTTTGATTGAAGATATGTGGGATTGTCACAGCAGGAATATATCCATATGCATTTTTACTAGTGGCTGAACATCTGAATTATGAGTTCAAATGGGTTCAGCCTTTGTGAAATCACTCACAGCTGATCATTTATTTTTTTCTATGAGACAAACAGCTGCTTCCTGTAGCTGGCCTTCAGATCAGCTTCTTCAGAGCATTCTTTGTGGTGTGGTATATTTAACACTATAATACTTAGTTCATGAATCTCTTAATGAAGGTCTCCACAACGTAATAAAGTGCTGCATCAAATGCAAGGATTATTATTTACAAAGGGGATACATTTAATGAACTTTGATTTCGGATGAGGTTTTAAGCATTGGATCAAAATATATTATTTTCCCATATTATGAATCAGAAGGTTGTAGGTTCAAGTACCAAAATGGGACTTTGAACTTGGCTGGCACTGTGGTGGAGTGCGAGGGGAGCACCACATTGTGGGAGATGCTGTTCTTTGAATGAGATGTTAAACTGAGGTCTTATCTGCCTGTTCAAGTTCATATTAAAGATCCACAGCATTAGTCCAAAAAGAAGGGAGTTTCTCCTCTTCTGATCAATGATCCCTGTGTTGGCTGCTGATTTTGACTACAAATGCAGTCACTACATTTCATAAAGTATTGTGAAGCTCTTTGAGACATGTTGACAAATTGTTCATTCAGTTCGTGGCTGTTTGTGTGACAAATTGACTGTTGCTCTCACTTACAAAATACATGGTCACTACACTTCAAGTAAATCCTTTGATGCGCTTTGAGAAATCCTCCTGACGTGAAAGGCGCTATATTAAATGTACTGATTGTTATTATAACAGCCTGACTGTTTAAAATCTGACTGGTTCAGGCACTTGACAACTTAAGTAAAATTTTATTTCCACTCTTTTTACAGGTGGATGATGAAATCTCTTCTGGCTGCAACCATGTAAGTAATTAAGTCTTTTCACTATGACACTGCTGGTACTTGTGCATATGTGTGAACTAAGTGCTTGTTGTTATTGTTGTGTTTGTGCTTCGTTGGAAAGTTCTTAGATGTTGGTGTCCAAACCTGATGCTGCTCTGACTGAGTGGAATTGCAAGCTGTAGAAATATTAAGTTTTTTTAGAGAGGAATATAATGCAGAATACCTACAGAGCACATGTATTCCAAAATAAATCCCATTAAATCAACATGCTAACTGCCCTGATTACACAGCACATGTTGGTAAGACAGCCTAGTCGGTTGGCAGGAAGGCAATCCTCAGGAAAAATTTCATGCAAAAATTGTCGTGAATTTTTGGTCGGAAGCAAAAGGAGAGCAAGTCTGTGCTAACCAGTAACATTTTAAAAGCGTAAGAGTAGAGAGACTTGGGGATTAAAGTACATTCATCTTTAAAGATGAGATGTTCTTGGAGAGCAGTTAAGAGTATTGTATTCAGTTTTCTCACCCCACTTTAGGAAGCTTGGAGATTTACTCGGTTGAATCCAGGGATGAATGATTTGACCTATGAACTGGGACTATTTACACTGGAGTGCGAAAGGTTGAGTGCAGGCCCAATAGAGGTCTTTTAAATTGAGGGATTTGAGTCAATGGGGGAAAATTATTTCCACTGGTTGGCGAGTCAGTAACTAAAAGGCATCACTTTAAGATAGTTAACCACTCAAAAGGGGAGATTCAGTAGAATTGTTTTTAATGTGAGTTGGTAGCATGTGGAATGCCCTGCCACTTGCGGTGGTCAGACCAGAGTCCATATTATTTTTTAGTAGGGAACTAGATCAATATCTAGAAAGGAGCAATTTGCAGGAGTACATGGAAAGAGTCGGGAAAAATGGAACAGCATGGCTTGCTTTTTCAAAGAGCTAACATTTGCCCCCCCCCATTCTCTGCCATAAATATCTGGTGCTGAGAGGAGAAAGGTATTATCATGATTTTTCTTTTAAGAAACTGTAGGCTAAAGGCAGTGTTGGGTACAGCACTAAACCACCATGGTTTTATGGAGTTGGGGAAAGGAACAATTGAGTTAGACATAGCCGTGCTTGCTTGAGTTTAAAATTCTGTTGATTCTTGAAGGAAGGGAACACAAAGGTGGTAAGGAGTACATGTTTGAGGTCCTGGGTAAGATCAAGTTTGAATACAGATAGGCCACTCAGTCTTGATTTTAACTGTCAGCATACAGTGTGTAAAGGGGCAACTTGGTAGTTCAGAGAAATGTTGAGTGTAGTTGTATTAAGATGAAGAAAAACTAGAGAGGTTGGAGGTGACGAAGGGTTTTTTAATCAAACGATGTACGTTTATATTTTGCTCAGAAAACAATTACACAGTGGGGCCAAAAATGCATAGGAATGAGGGTTCCCTTGTTGTGAAACTGATCCATATATTCCTTTACTGTGGGAAACGAATAGTATGTCCCAGGGCCTTTGGACGTCCTCCTGACATAAAAAGCGCTATACAAATGTAATTTGTTGTTGAAACAAGATCCATAATCTCTCAAATACCATTTTGCTCTTTCTGAGAACAATGTACTATTCTTTGTCTCTCTGTCTATTCTCCACTCAACTAGCCAACATATTGCTTGTGCTGTGATATGAGGTACACCTTGCTCTGATCCCTACCATATTTCTCTTGCCCAAGCTTTGATACACTAACTGGTATTAGTTTGCGCTTCCTAGGATTACATGTTCCTTCCCTCGTTTGAGAGCTGAGGTGAGTTACTCCAAGTAGCACCAGTTGGTTTCAGCACCACGGATTAGAGAAGAAAAATTGTCAGCCAGGTTTTCCACTCTAACTTTCTGATGAATATACTTGTGGTCGTCATTGGGAGAAGACAGGATTGGGCTTGGCTGTGATTTTTTTTTTTTTTCGCTTGTGCTCCCCATTCCTGGTCGCTGTCGAGGTCAAATCACTTGACAAAACTATACGCCTTCTATATGAATAATTGCCAATTCAGCAAGGCATCATGGAGTGTCTGTTCTGGATTACACGAGGAGCGAAAGTGAGCCAAATGCCTTCAGGGGAAAGAGAAGATAATTGATACAAAAATGGAATGACTCGATGTATATTTTGGGGTTAGCGGTGAGATGTCTGAGTGAATTACGTTCTGCTTACTGAGATGTCGATCTTTCTGCTGACGGTCAATGATTTTGGTGTGGGGGAGAATGGTCGTAATCACAGTAAAAGAGGAGGGTCTGGAGACAAATCTTAAAGGAGGGAAGAGGGAAGTTGATGGGATTCCAGGATGGAGTTCCAGAGAATGGGGCAGGTGTGCTGAAATCCCGACTGCCGATGGTGGGGCAGGGAAGGTGAATACAATATTTATTCTATTTTAATAAATTACTTAACACAGACTCTGCATGTATTCAATCTCTTTCCAGCTCCTGTGGAACTACAAGCTGAACCTGACTACAGACCCTAAATTTGAGGCTGCCGCTGGAGAGGTTTGCAAAAGCACGCTTAGCGAGGTGAGTGAATTCTCCGTGAATTTACAGAATGCAAACATCTACTTCACCAAGTACAATAGAGCCGGAGCTGTAATGTTATTCCTGTGGATGAGATGCATTTTCTATACTACCAGGTTTCTCTGAAAAAACTAACCTGACAATAAACCTGTGCTATTGATTCACTGACACTCCCAACCCCTAACCTTTTGTCCATTCATTTCTGATATGTGTTATAGGTTTTCAGGATTTCATAAGGCAAAAGGAGTACTCTCGGAGTGCTATAAATGTCAGAACAGCGATATTCTGGCTGCATTTTCATCCTTCCAGAATTTACTCCTGACCTCATTTTGCTACATAAGGTTAATGGGGCAATGTTATCAGTTTAATTTTTAGAAATGTCCACACTCACATTCTGTTCAGCAAAGTAAGATGGTCAGGACTTCAGTAAGAGTTCATATTACTGCTATCAGGATAGACAGGATAGGTTAGGCCTTTTTCACTAGAAGAGAGACATTTAAAAGAGGGCCTAATAGAGGTGTTCAATAATAATGAAAGGATTTGATAAGGTTATCATAAATAGGCTGTTCCCCATTGTTCAAGGATTAGTAGGGGACACAAGACAATGACTTCTAAAAGATAATTCAGCAGAAATTTCTTTACGTAGAGGGTCATGAATGAAGCATGGTTGAAACAGATAGTTTAGATGCACTTAAGAGCAAGCCAAATGTACACATGAGGGATTAGAAGGGTTTAGGAGGGAGTATGTGTACTTATGTAAAATATAAACACTTGCATAAAAAGATTGGCCTGATTACCCTATTCCTGTGAGATTTACATGGATAGAGTTTCCTCAACACTATAGATGGAGGATTTTAGAAGAGGGATACGGGTGCATGTTTAGTGCAAAATGCCTTAGGTCCCGGAAGGGTTAAATAGACTCTACCTGTTTGAAGTAAAGTAGTCACCAAGATTTGTTGCTGCACTTACATCAGTTTAATGGTAATGATCTGTGCAAATACCTACCACACCACAGTTATCGATGAGGCTCATTTTTTGGTGTTTATGCACAGATATAGTTTCAAGAAAAGCATGAAAGCTGGTCAAAAGATGTTACTTAGAAACTTTTTTAGAAATAACCTTGAAATTGGGTGTGTTTTACTTTTGAAAATGATCCCTTTCAAGGAAAGATCATATTCAGTCTCCGACTTTTTATTTAAGCGCTGTCCTGCTATGACTCTTTCATCATTTAAACAGAGCCTGCCATATTTCACAGATTCTTAATGTCTGTAAAAACACAGCTCTAGTTATAAATATCCATACTCTTAATCTTCAAAAAGTGAGTGGCCATCCATTGTACAGCAGTGCACTCAGCTTCTTGACCTTGCTTAATCTGGTTTAAAATCAAATTCTGTTGTGTGTACTTTCCACAAAGCCCTTGATGTAATTTAGTGGTTCCTTGGCCTGATGCAATGAGAGTGCCAATGTGTTTCCCCACCCATCTGGATCTCTGAAATTCTGGTATTGGTTATACTAGCGCAGTACTTCTTGCACATCAGCGTTCACACAGGACACAGTCAGTCTCAGGGACAGGTTCTTGCCTGTTGGCAGGGTAAAAATATTCTCTGATTGGCAGAGGGTGCTGTTGATTGGTGTGGGAGGGTGGGTTCTTGTTTCTGGTGCGCGGCAGGGGTTGGGTTCTTTTTTCATCTCTCTGTTGACGGGTACATTATGCAGCAGTTCCTTCTTCTTCAGCACATTGCCCATTTGTGGAACCTCCGTGTGACTGATTCTAATGAATTTGGCAAAGAGATGAAGTTTATACAGTGAGTCCTCACGGTTTCTCCATCTTGCTTTATATGTTGCGCGCGAACACCACATTAGATGGAGAAATTTTAGAACAGGGATGCAGGTCCATGTTTAGTGCAAAATGTCTTTGGTGTCAAAGGGGTTAAAACAGAATTGATCTATTTCAATTAAAGTTGTTGTCAAACCTCTGGATGATATTATATGGCTCGAAGGAAATGGAATTGCAAAAGTTATGAATAGTGTCACATTTTAAGTGCTTTAGAACATCCTCTTGATGTGTAAAGCGCTGTATAAATGTTAATTTGTATTCTAACATTTGCGCATGCATAAAACCTATTAATTCCTCCTTTCCCTTGTCCAGATGAAAGAGTGTGCCGAGCAGGAGCGAGGGAAAGGCTACATAATTTCTTGTTTGGTCGATCACCCGCAAACATTCGAATACCAGTGCCGGCAGTTTGTTACCAAAATGACGGCCATCATATTCAGCGACTACAAACTTATCTGTGGCTTCATGGACGCCTGCCGGAACGACATCAACACCTTCAAGTGCGGCAGCATTCGGCCTGGTGACAAGGTACAGCTCTACCTGCTTGGTTAGAAATGCCCCTCATTTGTATTTTCCCTGGATTGGTGCTGATTTCCTGCAGGTAGTTAACACTGCAGGCTTCTGACAATCATAAATTGGAACAGGAATTTGAAAAGGAAACATTTGCAGTGGCATGGGACAAGAATAGGGGAGTGGGACTGATTGGGTAGCTCTTCCAAAGAGACAGCACAGGTACAATGGGCCGAATGACCTCCTTCTGTGCTGTAATATTCTAATATATTGTGGTTAAAACATTAGATAATTTTAAAACATTAGATAATAAGTGCGGGTTGTCAGACAGCTGTTGACTAGGTTGCTTCCTTTCCAAAGTATATGGGAAGTGAAGGTGGTGACCCACAAATTGGACATTAGCGTCAGGAAGTGGCTGGTACCTGCATTGAGTCACCTTATCACGGGTTTTATCCCTGTAATAGTATGAGAATAGCTAAAACTGCAATTGGTTTTAATTGCTTGGTGTAATGTCTAATCTAATTCCTACTGTACTCCAGCAAGGAAAGAGTGGCAGACTTTCCAATAATACTTTGCCCTTTGACTTTAATTATCAGGTTGGCACAAAGTAAATTATCCCTTATAGGCATAACTCCGATTTAAATGGTTTGACAGCTCAGTGAAGTCTGAAAACAAATGGATCACTATCAGCTTCTCGGTTCATTTCAAAATCTTGTTCTGAGCTATATTTTAATATGCTCCACTTTTTGTCTTCTCTCGCTTTTCTTCCCCTCCCCCTTTCCCAACACAAAAGTAAACTTCCGTGACCCAATCCGAGTCTGAGCACCCAGCAGCTCGCGTCTCTGTAAACAATAGTGATTGGTATGGTAGAAATCGCTGACTGGGGTGCCTTGTCTTTCCGCAACCCTCCTCCCAGGCACTATATCAAATGCAAGGATTCTTATTATAATAATAAAATGATAATAATAATCCTTGCATTTGATATAGCGCTCTTCATGTTTTCCAGATATCTCAAAGCGCTTCACAGAATATACTGTAAAAAGTGAATTGACTGTATACTTGTGGGCTAAATGCGGCAGCCAATTGCACACAGTAGTGTCCCACAAACAGTCGTGGATTCAAGTGATCAATTTATTATTGATTTTCTTGAGTGATTATTATCAGGTGTGTGGAGTAAGGAAACTTGCCCAAGGTTGCGCCCAGCCAGGATTCTCTCGAAATGGAAGTGTTTTGGGCATTTATTACTTGTGTGTTAATCGTGAGCATGATTGCTGTGCGGCAGTAACCCTGAAAAGACTTGAACTTGTTTATGTAAAAATTTAGTGGAGCAGAGCCACCTTTTTGCTGCCTTTCATAATATTTGTTTCTCATTTGTTTGGCCAGATTGAAGTTACTGGAACTGTTCTTGGATGCACTGGTAGTTGAGATCCTCATTGCTTGTGTGCCGTTGAAAAACAAAATGGAAATAATAGAATATTCCAGCACAGAAGGAGTGTCTGCTGGATGATGCTAGCATGCATACTTTTAAAACGAGGTGACCTTCAAATGTGCATCTTTGAGTGGTAGGAATTAGTTGTCCACACTGATCAATTGAGAAGCTTGTGCCATTCTTCCCATAGGTGACCTTTCACTTGTTAGATATGTTAGAATTTTGTTCCGGCTACAGGTTCAGCTCCTTTTTTTCCATAGGGTTTTGGGTTGTTTCATCTTACGGGAAACCCAATCTTTTTACCATTTCCCAATCTTTCTTTCACATTTCTCAGTAATTTAGCGGTAGGCTATTATCTGGGTTGAATGATTTGAGATGTTTTGATGCTATTTGCTTTGGCAAGTTCAGTTTTATCCATTGGTGCTTCAATTAATTTTCTGGTTAATTAATCTCTGCATCAGAAATGATGTGGCTTCAAGAATTTGCAATAAGTGTCCTCCAGCTTTCCCAGTGACAGATGAACAGTGCACATTTGTTTCTTGCTACTCAGTATTTTCAAGAGGTGAAAATTCTCAGAAGCATGACTAACCTTCCAAACAAATAAGATTTTTTTATTCAGTTAGTCAATACTGCATTCCTGTCACATAAGGACCTGACCTTGATGCTGACACGTGTGAAAGCTATTGGAAGATGTGAGTTTATTGGACTGGCTGGTTTTCACAGAACCGTTCATTTTGAATTTCCAAGTGTTTAGCCCATTTTTACGATGCTTCATACCTTTACAGTAACAGTCTCTTCCAACTCTCGACTGCCGTGTCTTGACGTACTGTACAA